>NW_024082599.1:31698-72501 GCF_003009895.1 Hyaena hyaena | reverse complement strand
GAGGAGGTGAGGAGGGAGGGGGGAGGGGTGAGGGGAGGAGGTGAGGAGGGAGGGTGAGGGGAGGGGGGAGGGGGTGAGGGGAGGAGGTGCGGAGGGAGGGGTGAGGGGAGGAGCTGAGCTGAGGCGGGGAGGAGGACCCCCGGTCAGTCGCCTCTGGCTGTGCGGGCACAGGCTCTCCCGAGGTGGCACCGCCAGAGACGCTCGCCTGCACCGCGCGGGCTGTAGAACCCGCGTCCTGGTTACGGGAACAGGTGACGGAGGAACACGTTAAATGGCACTGGAAGGACCCAAGCGGGCCAATCGGTAGCTCCACGTGTTACCACCAGGGCGCTTTAAACAGTCGGCCCGGGGGTCACGGGGGTGGGGTGGGGGCCCAGCGGACAACCGGCCGCGGCCCCCCTCGCTCTCGCCTGCTTCTAGGGACCTGCTGTCAAACGTCCTGGGGAGGGGAGGGGCGCAGGCGCTGGGGGTGGGGCTGAGTCGGGCGCCTGCGTTCCCCTCAGACGCACGGATGTTTCTGGACTCCGCTGAGTCCAGGCGGTGCTTGTGGGGGGCTCGTCACGCTCCCCCTGCTCCGTGACGAAGGCCTCAGCACCGGGACGAGGTGGCCCCCTTTCTGGGTGTGCAGACCGCCCTGGGCAGACGCCCCGAGAGCGTCAGCAGGTGGCAGAGACTCGTCACCGCCCACCCCTTCCCACCTTCTGAAATTCGATGTGACCGTAGGGCCCCCTTGAAGCAGTGAATAACTTCCGCTCCCGGTGACATGACGTGAGGAGGTGGACGGGGCGCGTGAGAGCCTTCCAGGCTCCACGGCAGCTCCCCAGCAGGCGTCAGGAAGCAAGTGGCCCCCGGGGGCACAGTCAGGTGGCTCTGGCCCCCTCTGCCCGCCTGGAAGACAGTCGGCCCTGAGGAATAGGCGCCAGCCCGCTGGCCGGGTGAGCACAGCCCCGGTTCCCCGCCGCCCGGCCTCCCCTGAGACCTGCGCCCCACCAAACACGCCCTTCCCCACGGGAGGCCCTGCAGCCGAAGGACCCGCGCCGCGCCTGACCCACGCACAGGGCACGGAGCGAGAGCGGCGCGGAGGGCGCAAGGGGCCCTGGAGAACGTGGGTCTCCGGGAGAGCTGTCCCGGCCGAGTCCCGGGAGGCGAGCGGCGCTCGTGGGCAACGGCCAGGCCCCAGGTGGGTGTTTCTGGAAGGCCGAGCGAGCCCTGTGCTCAGACCCGCACGGAGCCCCTGCCCAGCTTCGTCGCTGCCCCGCAGCCGCTGCCAGCCGTGAGAAATCGCTGTTCGGGGTGGGCCTGAGCAGGACCCCAGCCCGGAGCCACGAGACCCTGCAGCCTGGGGCAGGACGCACCCGAAAGTCTCTTAGGGAAAGTGCATTGCGTGGGTGCCCTCTGCAAGGGCCCTCCCGGCCTGAACACGCTCGGGGCGCAGCTGCCTTAGACCCACCACCATTTACTGTCCCTGGTACAGGGCTGGGGACAGTCACCCCACAAGTGATGGGGGGCCTACCCCTGCCCCCCTGGACTGGGAGACTCAGGACCGAGTCAGGCAGCTGTTTCGGCCTGAGGTCCTACTGTAAGCAGGGACGGTGGGCAGCGCCTCGGTGCAGGACGCTGGGTCCCAGGGGACCCGGGTGGCCCCTCACAGAGAGCCCCAGAAGGCAAGTCCACTGCACCCGGCTGGGAGCAGCTCTGGGGGCCCAGGGGTGCAGCCGAGCACAGGAGGAGTCGGCCCCTTTCCCCCCGCGGGAGCCCCGCCCCAGCACGGGAAGTGAGGAGGAAGGCCGCCTTGTGAAACACGGCCCCGGGGGACGCCCAGGCGCCAGATAGAGCAGGAGCTGCTGTCGGGCGGCCACGCACAGCGGCTCCCGCGTGGGAAGGTCCCGAGCAAACGCAGAGCGTGTCCCCGGATGTTGTCACAGCCACGAGCCACGAGGAGAAGTGGGTCCCGGCTGCTTCCCCGCATCTGCCTCCGGAAGAGCTCAGGGAGCCAGGCAGATGCCGCCCTGGGCCCCGCGGCCATCCTGGACTCGCCCGTTCGCGGTTAGGGGAGCTTGAGAGAGAGCGCTGGGACCCTACTTCCTGAAAGCGGGCAGCTGAGCGCGAGGTCCTACTCCCGAAGTAAGTCACTCGGGCTCCCCACTTGGGCTCCCCGTGCTGAGGAGCAGTCACGGCGTGGGGGTGCTGACGAGGTTTGCTGGTGTGAAGGTGGGGGCTTGGTCACGGGTCTTGACCCGGGTCCTTCACTTCGCCTCTTCCACGTGCTCGCGGTGGTGGCCGGAGCTCGGGTGCAGGGTCACCCCTGGGTGGGGAGAGGCACTTCCTGGGTGCTGCGGGACTCCGGCTGATTCTCAGGGTGTTTTCTGGGTGATATACAAGCACCTGACTCCCGGGCCACATGGGCATGAGGAGCGACAGGCGGGGTGTCTGTTGGGTTGACGGGCTGCTGGCCGCGGGCCGTCCTGGGGCTTCTTAGGGTGCTGTCCGTGCCGGGCGTGGGCCGGTGGGGTGGCCCATGGGACACCAGGCAGGGAGTGAGACTGCAGTGTTCTCGGGGAGGTGACAGGATGGCCTTGGGGGACCCGCCAGATGGAGGGGGCAGGCAAAGTCACCTGGGGCAGAGGGGGACACGACAATCGAGATGGATGGGCTGGGGGGGCATCAAGCTTGTTACCAAAGACACAAAATGAAGTTAAAAAATGATTTTTAAGGAAACTCACAATCCTGAGATCAAGAGTCCGGTGCTCTATGGACTGGGCTCACTGGGTGCCCTTGGAAATGAATTTTAAGCTGCGCATTTAGCATCTATGCGGGGAGGGGTTGCCCGGTCGGCTCTGTGGGCGGAGCAGGGGACTCTTGATCTCAGGGTCATGAGTTCGAGCCCCACAGAGCCTACTCAAAAAGAATCTATCAAAATGGGAAGAATAGCGGCTTGGCCCCTGCATGGGAAGCGCGTGTGGCCAGTGCCCAGAAATTCCCACCACGGGCACAGAGGTGGAGTCAAGGGCTGGGCGTGAGCACGTGGGCAGCTTGGATTAAGCCCAGATGCCCAGCGGCAGCGAAACGGCGCCAGAGACTGCGGCCGGCCGGAGGGTTTCGGCAGTGCGTTGGGGGCAGGGTGAGGGTCAGGGCACGGCGGAAACGGTGCACGTCCCGTGGCTGTGCTTTTCCATCTGTTTGAAAGTCACGTCGCCAGAGCTGAAGAATATATTTTGAGAGGCCGGCGGACGCACTGCAGACTCAGCACGCGGTGCCCCTTGTGTGGGAAATGGCTCGTTTGGCAAGATTGTGTTGCAAGCAAATGGCAAAATAGCAGCCGGTGCAGGCGCTCGCTCCACGCAGCCGGGAGACCAGAGGAGCCGCGAGGGGACAGGCAGCAGCCGGTGGGGAGCCCCAGGCTGGGGGGAGGGGTGGGGCTCGGGGGCCCCTGGGGATGTGGAGGCGCAGGATAGGCGGGGGCCTGGGGGCAGGTAGAAGAGGCTTCGGGCTGACCTGGGCCCACCCGCCCCACGGCCACGTGGCTGTCACAGCTCCCGGAGAGAACAGACCAAGGCCACAGGCCCCCCGAAGGCCACCAGGCCCCCGCGGCATTCCAGGCATGGCGGGCTTGTCCCTTCCCTGTGTCCCTGAGCTGGGGGCAGCCAGCTGCTGAGTCTGGCCTGACATCTGCACGGGCCATCCCATGGGGTCTGTCCCTCCCCCTGCCCCACAGCTAACAGCCACCTCTGGGTCCTCACAGCCGCCCACACATGTGGTGACTCTAGGAAAGAGCTGCCACCGTGTGTGGCCGGGAAGGCCTGCGTGACCTGCTGCGTGGAGGGACACCCCCCACTAAACATCCAGCCGTGCGGGAGAGCCGGGCCCGGGGAAGACCCAGGGTGCTCTGGGGTGAGCCCTGTGGGGACGCCAAGGTGACAGCCCACTGCCACCCTGACTGTGCTGGGTGCTGAGCCCAGCGCCCCCACCTCCCCCGGGGCCTGGGCCAGAGCCCCCAGCCCCACTCCCCCTGCCAGGCCGGGGCTGCCCCGTGTCCCGGCCACCAGGATGATGCAGGGACCCACCAAGGTTGGGCAGGGGTGGGGTGTTGGTGGGCCCTGGGGCTTGCTCACCTCTAGGGATGGGGGGGTGGGGGAGGGGACACGGAAAAGCCGTAGAAAGTAGTGGCAGTGGGGGTGGCGAGCAGGGGACGACAGAAAACGGGCCCACACCAGGTCGAGGACGACCCGGGACACCCATGGGCTGAGATCTGGACCCTGTGGCCATGGTGTGGGGCCAGGACGGCCACGGTGGGCCGCTGGGGCGCTGGCCGGGATGGGCTGCACTGTCAGGGCCTGACAGTCGGATGTGGCTCCAGGCCTGGACATGAGCACCGGGCACCCACGGGCCACGTGGGCACGCTGCCCCAGGACCCCCGCTCACCCCGCACTGTGCTCTCAGAGCGCAGCGCCTGCGGGGCCCCCTTCAGAGGAGCGCGCACACTTTCGGTTGGGCCACCACTTCCTCCGGCACTTGCAGAGGCAGCTGTGAGAGACACCACCCCTCCCAGCTCCTGTGCGCATCAGGGGAGGCTGGCAGTGCCGCCCGGGAAGAGGGCTCACCCTCACGGCTTCTAGTCCAGAATACCCGAGAGTTAGCGCGAAGGTAGTAGAGCCCAGAGCCCCTGCTGCAGGCGGGGGGAGGGGGGGGCTGCTGGGGGCGCCTCTGGGGTGCAGGAGCGTTCTGCAGCTCCTCCTCTGGGGTCCCCCTTACCCGGTCCCCCTTACCCCCTCACCCCCGGCTTCGTCTCCGGTCTGGGGGTGTGCACCACGCAGGCTCTGCTGGGTCGCAGCCGGAAGCACCTCGGACCATCTCCTTCGAGGGCAAGGCCTTCTAGAACAAGTCACAGACCTGACAGAGAACCCCCAGGGGCGGCCCGCGGCCCGTGCAGGGGGCTGACCTGAGACCCGCAGGGGGTGGCCAGGCCTGGGGACCCTCCCGCCGCATCTGCCAGCGTGAACGCTGGCCTCAGAAGGTTGACATCACTCTGGAAACAACTTTCCGGACTCGTCTTTGTTGACTTGCAGGTCCCACTCTCTGCAGCTTCGGGCAGACGCCCTGGCTTCCTGTGGCCTCCATGTGCTGGCAACACTCTGGCAAGGCGGGCCGGGCAGGCGCGTGCTTAGGGTGCAGCCACCGGCTCCCCACGGGCACCTCCCGGCCCAGCAGCTTCAGGTGGGACTGGCGCCAGTGCATCCCCGCCTCTGGGCCGCCTCACGCAGCGGGGTGCTCTGGGCGCACCCTGCACACCGCGGGGGCACGGGCTTCGAGCGCTTGCCTTCTCCCAGACCCTCCCCGGTGTGTGGACGTGGACGCTGCCCTGCCCCGGCCTGCTGCCGCCCCAGACCCGCCCACACTCTGCCCTGCAGGCTTCGCGGGCACTCTCCTGGGCATCCTGGTCCTTTCCAGACATGCTTCCAAGTCACATGGCCTTCACATTTTGGGTGATTCTTTCACCAGGGACATTCCTAGAAAGGATTTTATGTGATCCAAAGCTAAGTGCATCGAAGACTTCTGAAAGCGTGTTGCAAAATTGTGCTCAGAAACATTTATGCCAGTTTATGCTGCCATCAAGGTAGTGAAGATACCCGCGTCCTCACACTTTTGCCAACACTAAGAATTAAAGTTCTTTATTTTTGCCAACCTGATAGGCAAAAAAAAGGAGTATCATTTTGATATTTATGTTCACAGAAACATTTCTTTGATTACAAGTATAGTTGAGCACTTTTTGGATTTTTAGGAGCTGTTTATTATGTCGTTTCTAAATTATCTACATATTGGCTCTGAAACTTCCTATATTTATTGATCTGTAGATGTTCTTTATATATTGAGGATCTGCTGTTGTATCCCATAGAATAAATACAAGACTTGGCACATAATAAATGCTCACTAAGCATTTAGTTATCTGTTGAATGGCTTAATTGGTGATCTAACCTGATTTCCCTAAAGCCATTTCATTCTTCTCTTTGTCCAGGTCATTTTAAACTCTTGGAGCAAACTTCTCAGTAGGGTCGACAAGACGCAGGGCATGTGCTAGACCTCAGCGTACATGTTGCAGCCTCCCTGAGATCGGGACTCTCAAGTATGCCAGGTGAGAGCCCCCACTCATGTCTCCGGCTTTAAACATTTAGGAGGGAGCCTGTAAGAATTTTTCTATAATGCACCTCACCTCAAAACGGGTATGATTCCTTCAACACTGAGTGAGCAGAAGCAAACTTATGGAAACAAAAACTGCCCCAGTAACAACGAAGGTGAAGGGCCTCCATCATGACACGTGATGCATCTGTTTCGTGACTCCCGAAGGGCCAGGAAGAACCAGGAACAGGGCTGCGGGGGTCGGGGTCGCTGTCCTGCCCGTCTCTGGCCATGCGCAGCGCCCTGGAGCCGCCACAGACGCCTCATGAGAGCCCGTCGCCTGTCACCTGCCTCCTGCCCTTGTCCCAGGAGGTCAGGGGGCCCTTGCGTGTGCCTGCGGCGGGAGGGCGCACAGCTGGGCCGACAGCGCTCAGCCCCTGCACCTCAGGCCCTCGTCCGCGAGCGGGGTTGGGGGGGGGCGGCCACGCCTGTCCCCGCGCCTGGGGAAGGTGGGGAGGGGCCGTGCGGCCCTGGGATGGCGACTCTCAGGAAACAAAATACCAAGCGCTGGCGAGGACGCGGAGAGGCGGGTCCCTGAGCACCGCGTGGGGACCGCTGGCGGTTCCTCAGAAAGTCGAAAGCAGAACCGCGGGGCGCTGAGCAAGCCCGCCACGGGTACTAACCCGAAAGAAGTGAAAGTCTGGCGCCGAGTGACATTTGCACGCCCAAGTCCTCGGCAGCACGGGCCCGGGGGCAGGAGGTGGACGCAGCCTGGCCTCGCAGGGAGGGAAGGGCGCTGGGGCTGTGGCCGCAGCAGGGACAGACCCCGAGGGCCTGGGGCCGAGCGAGTGAAGCCAGGCGTGTGGCCCCACTCCTGGGGGCCCCGGGGGCGGCGGCTCCGGGGACTGAGCAGCGCGGGGTGCGGGCGCTGCGGGAGCCGAGGGGACTTCCGGTTTAACGGGGACAGTGTGTCAGTTTTGCAAGCGTCCCTGGCATCCCCTGAGGAACTGAAAGGCAGAGGCCAGGGGCAAGGGCTCCGGCAAGTGTGTGTCACCAGGAAGGTTCATTTCCCTGACAGGGCAGAGGAGGCCGGGACGGAGCCAGGGCCCCCCGCGGCTCTGGGTGCAGGTCAGGATGTCGGAGGGGCCCAGGCTGGGCAGGAGAGAGAGGTGGCCCGGACGCCATAGCTCCCTTCCCCACGGCACGTCCCCAGAGAGTGCGCGCGTCATGCAGTGTCCCTGCCTCGTAGAGCTGGGGGCTCACCCCTTACAGCACACTTCGTCCTTGTGACCGCCTGCCCCTCGGAGCGCCAGTGGGGGGGGGGGGGCAGGGGAGGGCCGGTGAGGGAGGGCGAGGCACACCTTGGGCTCTGCAGCCTGAGCCCCGGGTCAGGGCTGTTCTCCTTGCTGGGCTCTTGCTGCTGGACGGGATGAAGGCGGCGTCGGGCCACCCCCTCCTCCAGGGCCCTCCAGCACGGGCGGTGCTTCAGGAGCCCCTGTGGCCGGCGGCTTCCCAGCCGCATGTGAAGGGACACCAGGGAGCGCTCCCCTGGGGCCCCCACTTCCCACGCGGTGGCCCATCGGCCTGCAACAAGCCCCCGCTACGAGGCACCTCGAAGCCTGCGTCGCACACCGGCCGAGCCCCGTGAAAGCTTGTCTCCACTCTCGAGGGGAAGGAAAATCCTGAGCAGGGGTGAGGGAAGGTGGTGAACGGCACTGGGCCGGGTGGGTGTCCAGGTTGTGCACCGATGCGGTCCCTTCTGTCTCGGGGCATCGGGACATCTGAGCGTCTCTGGACCTTGGACTTCGTGTGACTCCATACAGTGGTGACTGTCCCCTGTTACTGAGTCTCAGCGAGAATCAGCACAGGATGTTCACAGACCTGAGGCACAGCTGTCACTTTACGTTTATGCCCTGATTCACTGCTGTTTGTTTCCTCACTGGCAGGGACCACAGGGGACCCGTGGCTCTGGTGTGGGAGTGGGCGTGGGGCTTGAAAGGGGTCACCTGCATACGGGACCCCAAAGGACAGCCTGGCCCGAGGGCTGGAGCGAATCCAAGGACCCTTGCCCGCTGGCCACCAGAGCTCGGGCGGGGGCCCCAGGTGACTGCTGGCAGCAAGTCCACGCCCTCTCTGAGGGCCCCTCTTCCACTCAGGTAACGCCCACCAAACGTGGGCTCAGAACCGCCACCCGCCTTCGAGGGGGCCGGGTTGTGGCGCATGGTAGGGGGGGGCAGAGGGCTGGTGCCTCGGGGTTGGAGCCCTGGGTCCTTGGTGCCAGCTGCTGGGACCGCCTCGCGGGCGCGACAGGGGCATGCTGGGGGCAGGCAGGGCACGGACTGAACCAGAGGCCACCTGGACAGACTTGGAAAGGAGCCAGATGGAGTTTCCAGAAATGAAAGCTGTACCCCTTGGACGAGCGAGACACGGACACCAGCAGGCCCCCCGGCCGGCCGGCACAGGAGGCCCCGCCGCGGGGCGAGCAGCCTGCGCGGCTGACACGGCCGAGCAGAGCCCCGAGGGCCCGTGCACAGCGCTGGGATCCACGCGTTCCCGGGCCCCAGCTCTGGAGGCCAGAGGACGGAGGACAGGGCGTCCCCGTGCCGAAGCCACAGCGGACCCCTGGGTGAAGAGGGCATTTTGGGCGGACCCGCGGGGGCTCCTGCCAGCAGGCCCCTGTCCTCGGCTCCGGCTCCGGCTCCGGCTCCGACAGAGGACGTTCTGGGACAGGAGGGGGGCCGGGAGCGCGGCCCGGAGGAGCCCGGGGAGCCGCCAGGAGCCGCCACAGCCTCGTCAAACAGGGCGGATGACAAGCTGACGTTCAAGGCTAGAAACACGAGCCCCCCACCCGACGGGACCCCGGCGGGAGTGGCAAGTCCGCGGCTCCCGCCCCGCCCGCACGCCCGGGAGGGCGCAGACTCTGACGAGCCCCAGACACTACAGAGGCGCACATTAAATTTCCAGGGTGGTTTTGAAAGACTAAAACTAGATTTGATAATAACTTCCAAATGAGTAGAGGTGGGGAGCAGAGTTTAAGAACCAAACAAATCCAGAAGATGTGTTTGCTTGCTTGGCGGGAAGGGAGGGTCTGTCCCAGCCACTCTCCCTGGCTTGTAGACGGCCGTCGCCCAGTGTCCCCACACTGTCTTCCCTGCCTGTGTCCCTGTGTGCCAAAGTCCCTGCGATTAGGGCCACCCAGATGGCCTCACCTTGTCCCGGCCACTTCCCCAAAGACTGGCTCCAAACACAGTCATGTTCTAAGGTGCTGGGGGCCAGGGCTCCCCATGTCTTTTTTTGGGGGGGACACAGTTCAACCCGAAACAAAAGACAAAAGGGTAATGAAAGCAAACAGAAAAAGCAGACAAAAGAGCACAAAATAAGGTGGAGAAAACAAAACCGTATCAATGATGTGACGAGCGTAAATGGATTGCATTCAGTAACTGACAGGTAACGCGTGTCAGATTTCTAAATCCAGCGCAAGCCTCACATCCAAGTCATAAGGATGCAGACAGTTTGGAAGTAGAAGGTTGGAAAAAAAAAATCCCAAATGGATGGTGATCGGAGGAGAGCTGGTATTTTTACAGTAAGTACTAAATGAAAGACTTTGTATTAAAAGCATTACTGGAAATTATGCTACCTGCCTATTGTTGCTGCTACAAATTACTACAAACACAGAGGCTTAAAAATGCCAATTAATTGTCTTCATTGTTCTGGGGATGAAAAGTGAGAAATGGGCTAAAACCAGGGCATCACAGGCTGTGCTCCTTTTGGAGACTCTTGGAGAGAAGCTGTTTCCTTACGCTCCCGGCTCCCGTTAGCCGTCTGCATCCCTGCGCTGGCAGCCCTTCCCTCCCTCTCCAGAACGGCCAGTGGCCATTCACATGCCCTGTCTTTCTCTTCTTCTGCATTCCAGGATCCTGTGATTGCATCGAGCCCGCCCCAATAATCTACCGCAGTCTCCCTCTCCTACTGTCAGCCAATTCATAAACTCAGTTCCACGTGCAACCTTCATTCCCTTCTGCCACAGAACCAGAGTTGCACAGCCAATCAAGCTGTTATATTCACAGGTTCTGGGATCAGGATGTGCACGTTTTGGGGTGGGGGGCGCGTTATTGTGCCTACCACAGAGATAAAGAGCATGATGACAAAATGATACAGGGGTCGATTCATCAGGAAATCAGAACTACTTTTAACTCACATGCCCCAATTAACAACAGCCTAAAACATATAAAGCAAACCTTGAGAGAACTACAAAGTGAAGTACAGAAATCCCCCACAACAGGGGTGGTTAATCATTTTTCTCCATAACTGATGGTTGAAGCAGGCAAGATAGTGTTGTGCCCAAGCGGGGGGCAGGGGTGGGGGTCAAAGCATGAAAGCTTCTAGAGAAGGGCATGGGGGGGGCACCTAGACTCTGTTGAAAATGTACACAGAAGAACACTCAGCAGTTAAAGAATATACTCTGGGGGCGCCTGGGTGGCCCAGTCCAACTTTGCTCGGGTCATGATCTCAAGGTTCAGGGGTTCGAGCCCCACGTCAGGTGCTGTGCTGACAGCTTAGAGCCTAGAGCCTGTTTCCAATTCTGTGTCTCCCTCTCTCTGCCCCTCCCCCACTTGTGCTCTGTATCCCTCTGTCTCAAAAACAAGTAAACACTAAAAAAATTTTAAAAAAAGAATACCCTCTGTTTTCAAGCACACAAGCACCCCTTTGAGAAATGACCTCTGTGAGCTGCGAAGACTTGGTTGCACAGCCCATTGACTGTGACGTCATCAGGTTGGAGACCAAAGATCTGACAGTCGTCTTAAAAAAAACCGTAAACGCCTGGTGCTTCTCATCTGAAGTGAGCATGAGTCTTATGTTCTCTTGGTTCCCAGGGATCCCCGTCTTCACGCTTGTCTGTGTCCGCAGGAAACGACACCCTGGTGACCAGCCCTGTGTCAACGAGCCTGGTTTCTGCTCACAGTCCCTGTAACGTGTCCTTCGAGGACAGCAGAGTGTTCCTGGTGGCGGCGTACAGCTTGGTGTGCGTGCTGGGGCTCCCGGCCAACTGCCTGACGGCGTGGCTGACGCTGCTCCGGGCGCGGCAGGGCAACGTGCTGGCCGTCTACCTGTTCTGCCTGGCGCTCTGCGAGCTGCTCTACATCAGCACCCTGCCCCTGTGGATCGTCTACATCCAGAACAAGCACCACTGGACTCTGGGCCTGTGGGGGTGCCAGGTGACCGGCTACATCTTCTTCTGCAACCTGTACATCAGCATCCTCCTCCTGTGCTGCATCTCCTGCGACCGCTTCGTGGCGGTGGTGTACGCCCTGAAGACCCGCGGCCGCCGCCACCAGAGGACCGCGGTCCTCGTCTCGGTGGCCGCCTTCCTTGTCGTCGGCCTGGTTCACTACCCAGTGTTTCAGATGGAAGAGGGGGGGACCTGCTTTGAGACGATGCCGGCCAACAGCAAGATCGCCACCTACTGCTACTTGCGCTTTGCCGTGGGCTTCGCCGTCCCCCTCGCCATCATTGCGTTCACCAACCAGCGGGTCTTCAGGAGCGTCAGGCTGAGCACGGGCCTGAGCGCCGCCCAGAAGGCCAAGGTGAAGCATGTGGCCGTCGCCGTGGTGGCCATCTTCCTGGTCTGCTTCGCACCTTACCACCTGGTGCTCCTGGTCAAGGCCGTCGCCTTCTCCTACTACGGGGAGGACTCCAACTCCATGTGCGCCTTTGAAGCCAGGCTGTACACGCTCTCTGTGGTCTTCCTGTGCCTGTCCACGATGAACAGCGTGGCCGACCCCCTCATCTACGTGCTGGCCATGGACCAAGGGTGGCAGAACGTGTCCCGAGTCCACAAGGAATGGAAAAACTGCTCCTCGAGGACAAATGTCAAGCTTGAGTGTTCCAAGAACTCAGAGGAGGCGCCACGGCCCATGACACTCACGAACGGCTCTGTGCTCCCCTGGACTGCTGGCCCGCCAGAGTCGCAGGCGGGCACGTGGGGCTCAGCACGCACCTCGGAGAGGCTGGGCGAAGCGTCCTGTTGAGCTGGCGTGGGGGCCCAGGAGCCAGTAGTGTGCGTTGAGCGGGCCAGCGAGTGTCCACGGCGCTGGCCCGGAAGCCCCCTCTGGAAAACCTGACACCAATCTCTCATTCCGGGAGCCACGCCCTCCGCAAGCTTCTGAGCATCAGAGTCCTGGCCCCCAGGCTCTCCCCCTGGGCCCCACACGAGGGCGGGGGCTCCTCCAGGATAAGGCTGCAGGCACCCAGGAGGCCTGCTCCTTCCGCACACATCCCAGCCCTTGGGATGAAGCTCCCTGGGCCGGGAGCAAGCAGCGGGGCTGGGGGCCGAGCTGAGTGCCGCCTGGGCTGCGGGCAGCGGGCACACGTCGCGCCGGGGGTGGGGGCCCGGTCAGTGCACACAGCAGTGTGCACGCTTTATTCCCCGGGCTCCTCTGCGGGCGGTGCTTGGGTGACTGGGGAGTACAGCAGGAGACAGGCACCCTGTCTCAGGAGGCCTTGGCGCAGGGCCAGCTCGCCGGGGGACAGCCGAGGCCGACGACGGGGCGGGAGCCCAGGCCTGAGGGCCCTCGGCTCGGCGGGCTCCGTGCCACGCAGGTGTGATGCTGCGGGCTGCCGGGAGCCCCCCAGGTGGCTGTGGGCTGGGGCGCCAGCTGCTTCAGAGCAGCCGATGGACCTCCTGAAGGTGCCTGGGGGGAGAGCGCAGGCGGCCATGCAGGAAGGGGGACAGAGGCTCGGAGAACGGTGGGGGCTCCTTCACGTCAAGGCTTCCCGGCCTCGGTGCCAGGGGAGAGGCCGCCAAGGGCTTGCAGGGGGCTCCAGAGTGAGCAGGTGGGAGCCACAGGCCTCCAGCCCCTCCGCCAGGCGCAGATAGAATGTGGGGGGAGGGAACCAGGTCTGCCATGAGGCCACGTCCTGGCACTGCCCCTCCCAGCCTCGCCCCGGCCAGGTCACGCTGCTGCCTCAGTTTCCCTATCTGTAACAGGGCCAACGACACCTACCTCATGCTGACCCACTACCTCTGCTTCAGGCACTTCACACACACCTGTAGCTCATGCTCAAACAGGAGCCCAGTGGGCTGTGTGCCCAGCGAGGGGGGCCGGGCACCCCAGGTACCCCTGAGCTGTGCTGGGCCATCGTGTTACCTTGTGCTCCCATTTCTGTAAGACAGCTGTCCACTGTCCATGGTCGTTCTTTATAGTGAGATGCATTGGAAAGATACATTTGGAAATAAGTTTAGAAATAAAAACGCGGGGCGCCTGGGTGGCTCAGTCGGTTGGGCAGCCGACTTCGGCTCAGGTCATGATCTCACAGTTTGTGGGTCCGAGCCCTGCATCGGGCTCTGTGCTGACAGCTCAGAGCCTGGAGCTGCTTCGGATTCTGTGTCTCCCTCTCTCTCTCTGTGCCTCCCCTGCTCACCCTTTCTCTCTTTCAGAAATAAATAAGATGTTAGAAAAAAATTAAAAAAAAAAAAGACGAAATAAAAATGCAAAAATACACACCAGTCTCACGTGCCTTCCTAACGAAATAATGCCATTTCCCTTGTCAGGTGCGTGCTTTCCTCTAGGGCCATCGGGGAGGGCCAAGCCCGTGGGAGGGGCGTGTGCTCAGGTTCTGGAGGTGACGGGAGGGCCGAGGCTTCGCGTCACAGTCTGAACGCCCAGCGCTGGGGACAGAGCTGGGCTCCCTCGAAGGGCCCTGGGGCTTCCACGCTGAGCCACGAGCTGCCTTGCTCGGGCTCCTGTAACCACCTGGCTCAGACTGGGCAGCTTAAAACCAAATCTGTTCTCTCCGGTCGCCATCTTGGGGCTGGAGGTCCAAGATCAAGGTGTCGGCAGGGTGGGCTCCCTCTGGGGGTCTGGGGGAGCATCTCCTCCAGGCTCTTCTCTCAGCTGCGGTGCCCACCATCCCCGGCCCGGCTCCCGCGTCAGCCTCTGCCTCCGCGTGCCTTTCTCCTCTGAGAGCCTCCCTCTCCTTCCTGTTCCAGGGCCTCGCGCGGGGCTCCGGTGGCCACGGGGACACGGCGCAGGTGCACTGGGTTCACAGCTGTCCCGGCCCAGCGTGCTCTGCTGGGGACGCCACGTCCTTTCCTCCGGCAGGGAGCTGGGAGCCAGCACCCCTCCCGCTGGGCACCGGGTGACCAGGCTGCCCCAGGGCCCCCGGCCGGTGTCTTCCCATGCCTCAGCGTGAGAGACGGAGCTGTGCCCCGTCCGGCTGCCTCCGTGCTGCCCGGGGAGCGGCGCTTTCGGGCAGGAGAGCGGCAACAGGGGCCCGAGCTCTGCGCTAGGGGCTCGGTGGGGGTCTCCTCTGGCCATCGGTCGCTGAGGGGGGGCTGAGGCCTGGTGGGCGGGGCCGGCGTGGGTGCGGTAGAGACTGGAGCCGGGGTGAGCCGGGGCCTAGGGCCGGGAGGGGTGACCTGGAGGATGTCCTTCCCTGGGGGTGTCAGAGGGTGTCTGCCGTGACAGCATGGGGACCCATGAAATTAGAAAATGCACATGGGGAGAGTCGGTGACCGCTGGGGACAAGGAGAAGCTCCATGCTGACGGCTGCGCTCCGGCCACATGCCAGCCCCGGTGGGGACGCAGGGGCACCCCGGGGACAAGTCCGGCACTGCCCTTGAGTCCGAGACTCTGGGGGGCAAGAGGCAGAGGTCACCGGGCTTGAATCCGGCTGGACAGGGCGGCCGGGGAGGCAGGGGGAGGGGGGGAGGCAGGGGAGATGGGGGGAGGGAGGGGATGGCGGAGGGAGAGGGAGAGGCGGGGGAGGGGGGAGGCAGGGAGAGACGGTGGGGAGAGAAGGCAGGGTTTAGGGGGAAGCAAGGGAGGGGGGAGGCGGGGGGAGGGAGGGCACTGGCTGGCCTGGGCACCAGGGACCCAGCTGACCCAAGGCCTAGCCCGTGTCCGCCCCGTCCGCCTGGCTGCGCCCCCTCCCTAACGGTTGGTGACAGTGCTGTCCTCACAAACTGGTCACAGACCTTCGTGTTTGCATCTGATGTGCTGCTTCCAGAAACTTCTCTGGTGAGCAGTGGGGTCGTGCTGGTGAGCAGACCAGATATCTGAACATGAGGCCTTCACTCACGCCCCACTCCCCCCACCCGTTCCCCCCACTCCCCCTCCCACGCTCCCTCCCTCCGCACTGCCTCACTCATTCCTCTAGGTCCTGCTCTCCCCTCCACAAAACGCTCCCTTGGGCGCTGGAGGCAGGAGGGACGCTGGCGGTGAGGTCCACCCTCGCAGCCCCGAGGCCAGCGCCCCAGGCAGGAGCCCTGAGACCCCTGCAGGGTGGCACCCCGCCTGGAGCCCACCACCCTCTCTCCCGGGCTCTTTCCTCAAGTGTGTCCCCAGACGGGGTGGGCGGGGGGCTCCCCGGGTGCGGGCCACCCTGCTGTCTGCCCACGGCTGCCTGCCCAGCTCCGGGCCTGGGCCTGGGCCTGAGAACGCCCCTTCTCGCTCCTCAGGGGACAACGGGGCCGCAAGGCCACGCGTGTGGGAAGCACCGTGCCGCTGGGGGCCACCCGGGGCCCTGCCGCAGAGCCGCGCGGCCGCCCTGACGAGCACACGGCCCGGGCAGCCAGGGCCACAGGCGCACAGCCTGGGCGGGCCCGGGAGGGGCGGCGCGCCCCCTGCGGAAGCCTCCTGCCCCCGGGAGGGCCGTGCACAGGCTCCGCGGGCGGTGCGTCTTCGGCGCTTGTGGAAACGCCCGCAGGGCTGCTGGCGACGTTCACTGAGACCGTGCGTGTCCCGGGCTTGGGCTGGCCTCGCGGCGAGTGCCCTCGGCGGCTTAGACCCTGGTCTGGGCTCCCCGGAGGCGGCCAAGCCCGCGGCGGCCCCGGACGTGCCGCGTGCGGCCACCAGGGGGCAGCCCCGCCCCGCTGGCCGCGCTCTCGGGTTTTCAGGGAGGAGCGCAGGGCGCGGCGGGCGGAGCCCCGCGGCCGGGGAAGGGGCGGGGCGGGCCGGGCCCGGAGCTGGGGCTGAGGAGGAGGGAGGCGACCGTGGCCCTGAGCCCGGTGACAAGCGACAGCCACAGCATCGACGACACTGCCGCCAGCCCGCAAGCCAGGGGCCGGGCCGGGGCGCTCGCGGACCCGGGAGGGGGCGGCGGCCGGCAGGGCAGGACTCGGCCGGGAAGCCCGCCTCAGAGGCACCGCCGCCCCCGCCCCGCGCTCCCCGTGCGCCCCGCCCCCCGGGACCGCCGAGGCGGACGGGGAGGACAGTGGGTGCGGACGCGCAGAGGTCACAGCCCTCGCGCACTGCTGGCGGGAACACAGGGGGCGGCTGCCCCGGGAACCGCCTCTCGGGAGTCGCCCTGTGCCGCGCGGAGCCACCCCGGGGTGCCCCCAGGCTGACGGCACCGTGCACAGAGACGCTCTCCTGGAGGTCCACGGCGCAACGGCCGGTGGTGGAAACGGGCGAACAAAAGGCGGTCTCTCCGTGGGGGGGACGCGCTGAGCCTGGGAGAGAAGCCCCGACTCCCCGCACCACCGCGGAGGGGCCTCAAGGGCAGCAGAGGCCGGAAGCCGACACCAGGCCACGCGGGGTAGCCTTCCACGCCTGTGAAACGTGCAGAACGGGGAGGTGTGCGGGGACCGAGTGGATTCGGAGCGGCCGGGCTGCGAGCGGTGAGACCACCGCCTGCCGCCGGAGAGGCTCGCTGTCTGGCGAGTATGTCTCAATAAAGCAGGTAAAAAACCAAAGACACATCAGAGTGTGGACCAAAGCCCCTGAAGGGACAGTCTGGGGCCACCATGGCTCAAAGCCGGGGGGAGGCCGGGACCCTCCGCGCCCACGGGGGAGAAACCCAGATGCACCCCCCCCATGTGGTTTGAGGCGACAGGGAGGCAGGGGGGGGCCGGGCAGCTCAGCCCCGAGCTGTCAGGTGGGGAGGTGTCAGGGCACCCGTTGTCCCTGCTGCTCAGGAGACAGTCCCCTTCCTCCACCATGATCACCCCTGACCAGCCGGGGGGCCGGCAGCCCTGCCCTGCCTGTCCTTCTGCCCCTGGGTTTGCGCCCGGGGTGGGCTCTGATTTCTTCTCAAATGTCAGCCTGCATCCAAGTCACCTTGGGGCCCGTGAAAACACAGAAGGGACCCAGCCCCAGGGCCCCTGAGTCAGAGTTTGCATCTGGGAGCCTCTTGTTCAAGCCCACACCTAGCGAGCGAGTCTCTGCCTGACGCCAGCGGAACGGCGCATATCCAACCCCGACCAGTGAGAGGTGGGCCTGGAGTTCAGTTTGCCTCCTGAAAGAAAAGCTCTCTCTTTCCCTGGACGTGCTTCGAGGCCAGGTGCAAGGTTTGGAGCTGCTGCAGCCACTCTGTGACTGTGGGCAAAGCCATGGAACCAGAAAGCCTGCGGCAAGGGGGGGCCCCTCGTGTCCTGCACCTTCCATCCCACCCCTCGGCCTCGTCAGGGCCAGTGACATCCCCCTGCAGCCCCCGCTGCTCTGTGCCCACGGCCCGCCCCACCCAGCCCTCCTCTGCTTTTGCTCTCACACTGGCACCCGCCTCGGCTTCTCTGCAATTTCACGGGGATGCTGTTTTCTGTCCCAAACTCTCGCACCCACGTTTGCTCACGCAAATCGCCTGTGATACCTCCGCGCAGACAGCTGGTGTGTCCCGGCCCTGCTGATGCGCGTCTGCCCCCCCCAACCTCCAGTCCTGTTCTCCTCCCTTGAGATCATCACAGGCTACGTGCCTTTGCAAACCCTTCCTGATTATTCCTAAACACTGACTTGGCTGCATAGGCACCAGTGGAAACGATGTGGGGCTGTTTTTGTTTATATCCAATGCTTCATTTTGAAATAACTTCCAATTTGCAGAAAAGGGGCACACGTAGTATGAAGAGATTCTGGATATTCTCTCTTTACACAGATTCCCCAACTGTCGACATTTTACGGCATTTTCCTTATCATTCAGTCTCTCCTTCTGAATGACTATTTATTGCTACACCATTTGAGAATAAGTTGCAGATACGATGCCTGTTACCTCAACACCTGGGAGAGTGTCTGCGAAGCCACTGACTGTCCCCTGCATCAGCGTCGTGCAGTCTCAAAAATCAGGACGTCACCACTGATCTAACATCCCCCCCGCCCGGATGACATGCTTTAAGGGTCTCTGCAGAATGCCCCCCTCCTTAGCTGTGTCTGTGCCCTGTGCTGTCTGCATTTCTGTGAGACCCCCTGGGAGGCAAGGCCGTGTCCTTCTCATCACATCCGGCCTGCTGGGGGCCCTGAGTGCCGATCTAGCCCAGCACTGCTCGTGTGAAGTCTCATCATGTGGGTAAGATGGCCCCTGCCAAGACCCCGCACTGTGAGGTTAACTGGTGAGCACCTGCACACATTACTTAATAAGTAGCTACCAAGTAGTTCATAGGGACAGTGCTTGTGATTTCTTTTGTTTTTTTTTAATGTTAATTTATTATAGAGAGACAGCGTGAGCAGGGGAGGGGCAGAGAGAGAGGGGGAGACACAGAATCTGAAGCAGCTCCAGGCTCTGAGCTGTCAGCGCAGAGCCCGACGCGGGGCCTGAACTCATGAACCGCAAGATCATGGCCTGGGCCCAAGTCGGTCGCTTAACCGACTGAGCCCCCAGGCGCCCAGCGCTTGTGATTTCTTTGATGAGGCTGGGGTTCCCCTCTTGGGGGTGTACCTCTCACGTCCGGACTGATGTCAGCATGGCTTCCGGACTGCTCTTTGCCTCGAGAGGGTGGGCTCCTGCGTCCTTTCAACCGCCTCGTTTTGTTCGGACACCCCCTTACCTTCTAGCACAAAATGCTGAGCGCACTCAGCTCAGCCTGTTCTCCGAGCCCCAGCTCCTCTGGCGGAGAGCAGTGAGGGCGCGGCGGGCCCAGGGGACGCGGGGCGGAGGGCGTGCGTCCACGAACCCGCAGGCAGACGGCGCCCCATCCCTCCGCCTCTGTCCGTGGGGCTCCAGCCTCCCCCCCCCCCCGGGGCGGGCTGGGCTGCATTCGCACCCCTCCTCCCGCACGAGAACCGGCGTCCTGCGGCCTTCGCTCGGGGTTTCCTGGGTGCTCCCCAGCAGCCAGAGGCCGACCCGGGGAGGGAAGGGGAGCTGAGTGTCACGACGCGGCTGATACGTGGCAGCGGGCGCCCCAGGGTGGCCGCAGGGTCCCGGCACAGGCCCGAGCGGGGGGCACACCGAGGCCCGGCTGGCAGATTGGACGTGGATATGAGCGACAGAGAGGTGTCGGGAGGACCCCAAGGTCTCCGGCGGAGTGGCGAGCGGCCGACGGACCCAGTAGCGGAAACAGGGCGCTCTGGGCGGGGTCGGACTTGCACTCTGGGTGAGTAAGCGTGTCAGCGCCCGCGGGACACGGAGGGAGGAAGGCGGAGCCTCGGCGAGAGCGCAGGGTGGAGGCGGGAGGCGGTGCCGGCGGTCACGCGCTCAGCACGGCGACCGGCGCGCTCCTGTGGGCGCAGGACCCAGTTCCCGGGGTTGCGCGTGGCTGCCGGCCTGCGGGGGGCCTGCTCCCGCTGTGCGCCCCCCCTTCAGATCCAGCAGGGGGCGCCCCAGTCCTGCTCTGGGGGGTGGTCTGCGCCCTCCCCTCCTGCTGCCAGCCTCTTTCCGGGACCTGTGAGACCCGGCTAGCCCTTCCAGAAGCCGGGGTGCTCAGGTCACCCTGCCACGGTCCGGGTCACGTGCGGGGGCCCCGGAGAGCCGCAGCGGCGAACAGCAGCGCTTACGGCACAGTCGCGAAGTCTTTGGTGTGGGGTGGGTGGTGCTGCGTCTGGGGGCTGAGTGAGGCAGTCCGCGGTGTAGACCGACGTGGTTTGAGGACTGGGCCCTGGGGCAGCCCCACATCTGGAGGGGGGAGGAGAGGAGGAACCAGAGACGGGGTTTAGCAGGGGGCGCCCAGAGGTCCAGAGGAAAAGCAGACTTGGGCCACCAGGGCTCTAGGGAGCCACCCAGCAGCTGCCACGGATGGTGACAGATGCAGGTGGAAACAGCTAGCAGTTACCCCTGAAAGGAGACTGGGGGCCCCTTCAGCAAAATCCAGCCCCAGCCTTCCAAGGATGCCCACATACACGGCTCACCCTCGGAGGTCGTGCGTGGAGAAGCAAGCAGTGTGTGGGGCAGCGGGCGGGCAGAGGGGGCTCCGAGGGTCGCCATCTCAGCTGCCCGCCCAGGTCTGGTGGTATCTGTGAGTTCAGGCACCGTGTGGCCGTGTGCACCCCGACATTATGCTGGGGGAATGTCCCTCTGCCTGCCCCTGAGGCCTGGACCCACACAGAGGGGAGGGGCCCCCTGCTCGGCTGGTGCGGGTGGCACCAAGGGCAGGTGCCTGGCCCTGGCTGACCGTTTCCTGGGGCACCACGGGCGTCTGTGCAGTTTGCGTGGTCGGGAACATAGAGGTTGGGAAGCTGGGGGGCGGGGGTCTGCAGGCAGAGCCCCAGGAGGAGGAGCAGCCCGGCAGAGGCTGCCCCGGGGGCTGGGCGTGCGGGCAGGAGTCGAGGGGCCGAGGCCAGACAAGCTTCCCGTCCACCTGGGCTCCCTGGACCCTACACCCCCGTCCCCTGCAGCCCCGCAGGGCTGGGCGGGTTCTCACCCAGCGCCTCCAGCCGCTCTGCAAGGAGCCTGCTCCCTGCCACCCAGGTGGCGAAAACCCCGCTGGGGATGGCGGCCCTGAGCAGCACAGAACACAACAGCGTACAGGAAAGCATTTCGTGATGTCACTCTTGTTCTTTTTTCTAATTTTTGTAAACAAACAGCACAACGAGGAACCTTCCAGACCTTCCAGGATTCTGCCCACCTGACGATGTCTGGCAGGAAAGGTTCACAAGTCACACATTTATGTTTACAACGTTCCCAATGTTGACATAAAGCCAACTTGTCAAAGTGTAAGTCTAAGCACGGCCACGGCCACAGGGCTGGGTGATGGAGTCAGACTGGTGAGGGAAACCCCCTGACGGGCTTTATTTGGCGGCCTCTGTGTCCCCTGCCCAGCCCCCACCTCCTCCAACAGCAGACAAGAGATTCTGGGCAAGGGGGCGGGGTGTCAGGGCTGGGGTCCAGGGAGGGTCCTCACCACCAGGTGGGCCCGCAGCATCTCTGGGGCAGGGCCGCATGGCTCACAGCTTCAGAGTCCCCTCTGTGCCCGGGTCCGTCACCACCCCACCTCCCCACCTCTGCCTGTGAGACTGGAGCCGACAAGTGGACCCCCAGAGCATGGTCCCAGGCGAGCCCAGGTGTCACAGAGTGCGAGGGGGCAGGCGGGGGCCGTGGCCCCCCTCTTGTGGTCTGGAGGTGGCCGGGCACATGCTCCCTAGGTCTGGCTCTGTAGAGGGGGCTCTGCAAGAGGCCAGAGAGCCACGTGCATGGTTTTCTTTAGCACAGAAGAGACTGGATTCTCTGACCAGCTCAGACACACGAGTGATAAGGAGTCTAAGGCAGACGTGAGGCTCCCAGCGACCGGGGCGCCTCGGCCAGTGCATTGCCTGGGAGGGCCGCTGGGCCAGCTTCCGTGGACCCTGCCCCAGACCTCTTAATCGGCCTATTTATTGGAGCACAAATAGAGAATGTCCCCAATGGAACCGTATTAAGCAAAGGTTAGCCACCTCCACGCAGACCAAGTATGGACAGTCACAGGGTCCCAGAAATCTCCCCGGGCTTCCCCCGCCCCACCATCCCCTTGCTCAGAGTAGCTCCACCCGATCTGAACTTTCCTTCTGTGGAGTGGGCGTGTGCTCTGGAGTCTGGCTCTTTCTCTAAATCTTCTGTTCTGAGATCCGTCTATGCCGCTGTGGGCAGTGACGGTTACTGACTTAGCTGGGGGTGTGCCCCGGCCATGCGTGCCCTGCCTCGTGCGCCCCTTCTGCTGGGGGCACTTGGCCTCTTTTTCGCTTGAAGCCCTAATGGAGATTCCCTTATATCGACATTCGGGTACAAGTGTTTTTGTGAACACGTGTCTGCCCCACGGGTCTCCGGAGCGGCCGTCCCCACTCACAGCGCGCCTGCCCTTCTCCAAGACCTCCTCGCTCTCCCTGGCTCCTTGCCTTTCCATACAGATCTTAGGACCGATTTGTCAGTGTCCACGAAAACAGGTGAGGGTTGGGATGCGTTGCTCACTGAACTGAAGGTAAGCTTGAGAGAGCTGGTATCTTTACAACGGTGAGTCTTCCAGGGGGCCGGGACGTCCCCCTAAATAGCCACTGACCTCCCAGCAGGGCTTTGCGGTTTCCAGGGAGCGCTCTTACACATCTGTAGTTAGATCGATCTGGTGCCGATATTTTTGGTGCTTTGCAATGGTATCATTAAAACATTCAAAAAAAATTTTTTTAGAGAGAGAACGTGAGCTGGGTGAGGGGCAGAGGGGGAGAGAGAGAGAGAGAGAGAGAGAGAGAGAGAAAATCCCAAGCAGGCTCTACAATCAGCACAGAGCCCAATATGGGTCTCAGTCCCACCACCCTGAGATCATGACCTGAGCTGAAATCAAGAGTCAGATGCTCAACCGACTGAACCACCCAGGCACCCCTAAAACAATGTCATAGTGGCTTGTTATTGGTATATATAAATATGATTATCTGATGGTCATGCTTAATTCTTTTTTCATTTGATCCATTTACCTGGAGATTTGCTATGGACGGAATCGTGTCCCCTTCAAATTCCTATGCTGGTTTTTGGAGGCAGGGCTTTTAGGAGGTAATTAAGGTTAAAAGAGCTGGGAAGGGTTAGGGTCTTTTCAAATCCTTTCCTCGCCTATTTGTCCCCCCACACACACCATGTCCAGTGTTAGAGTGGAGCAGACATCTGCCCCTGACTCCTGGTCCCAGGAGGAAGCTTTCAATTGCTTCACTAGTCACCATGGCACTGCCTGTAGGTTCTCGTAAGTGCACTTTATTTGGATGAGATGAGGCCCCTTGCTGTGTAGGCCTGGCCCAAGGGGAGGTGTGGTCTTTGTGCTGGGTCCTGGGAGGTGATCCTGAAACCCTGGGCTGTCCTGCCTCCCCAGGTGAGTGTTGGGGGTGTGTGTGTGTGCAGGGCCCACACCACGGAGCAGAATACAGGGTGGGGGCCCCCTCGGGTCATTTGGTGTGGAAGCCCCAGGCATGGGGCCCTCCTGGTCCCCCCACACACACTTCTTCCCCTGCAGGACTGTCATCTGCACACTTTCACAGTAATAAGCCATGACTGTAAGTTTTCAACGAGTCCAGTGAATCTTTGTATTGAATTATCGAAACGAGGGTAGTCTTGGTGGCCCCCCACTCGCAGTGGGTGTCAGAGTGAGGGTGGTGTTGTGGACTGTTCCGGACCTTGCACTTGCGTATGAAGTTTGCTAAGTGTTTTATCACGGATGTGGGTTCAGTGTTATCAGGTGATTCTTCTCCACCTAGCAAGAGTTTCAACTATTTTTCCTCCTTCGTTTTGTAAATGTCGTGAATTATTTTGGTTGGTTTGGAATGTTGACCTTCTGTCTCCTGGAATAACCCTAACGTGGCTGTGATAGCTCTTCTTCTGATGGGCCTGGAGTTGCTAATATTTTGTTTGGAAGTTGGAAGTGTGGCCGCGAGAGGATCAGCCTGTCCTTCCTCCTTCCTGCCATCCTTCTAGGCTTTAGCTTCGGGTGATGTTGCCCCTTTCGGTGGGAAGACTTCCTTCTTTATTCTCCAGAACACTGTGTAAAACTGATGCTGAGGAGCCTGAAATTAAGTCCTCCATTAGAAACAACCTCAGGCTGCACACAGTCCCAGTTCCAGGAAAAGCCTCAGCTGAAGCCGCCCTCGGACCGCCCTCGGATCTGCCAATCAAAAGAAATGGGTAACATTCCTGTGGTCTTGGAGACGAGTCAGGGCTGGGAACTGCAGGTAGTTACTTTGTACAAACTTGCCAATCAATCACGCTTTCAGGAGCTGCAGGTAGATTCTCTGAGCCCACCTCATAATTGGTCATTTTAAAAGACTCTCAAAGGTCATGATTGGGTCCCTCCAAATGTAACTTATTTCTCGCAGATACTGAATGGTCAAAACTGTTACTATGCTGTTACTATGGGCATTGTACAATTATGATTGGTGCTTATGTAATGATGCAAAACATACAATGTGTGCACGGTAACACCCCCGCCCTTCCCCCATGAAAACCCTGCTCACCACTGTTCGGGGCTTCACCCTGCTGCCGCTGCGCCGGGAGACCGGTGAGCCCCTGCTCGAGTTTGTAATAAAGACCCTTTTGTTCTTGCATCGGTGCCGGCTCCTTGGAGGGCTCTGGGGACTCGCGATTCGGGCATAACAATGCTAGTTCTTCCATCTGAGTCTTTTTAATATGTCTAGTTCTTGTCATTAATTTTCATGATTAAAATGATTGCTGTTTTAAAAAATCTGATAATTCCAATATAAGGATCCCCCATAAGTCTATTATTATGGGCAGGTTTTTTTTTTTTAATCTTGTTTTTCCATTTTTTGGTTTTGTGTCTGGGTATGCCTGTGAAGTTTTCATTTTATGCTGAACATGTTGGGGGAAAGAGAGCGGTGGCTGTAGGTACCCTTCCTCCAGAGAGTACGTTTGATTTTTGCCCACCCGAGAGCATGAAGCGGCATCTAGAGCGGCTCTAACACGCATGGCTCTTATTCGGAGGCTCAGCACCTGCCTCTTCACCAGTCAAGGGCCCTGAACTGTGCCCGATTTCTACTGGTTTGTTCCCCTTGCTTGATTTGCAGGGCGTCTGTGTATTACGGAATTTGGTGGTTTGTGTGGCATGTGGCTAGGAGCAGAATTCCCCCTAGCGTTCCCGCTGTTTGACACACGAACATTCTACATTTGTGCAGCCACACTGCTCGCAGCCCACGGTCTCCCCCCTAGGCCTGCAGGACCCTCCGTGGGCTCCCCACGTCTCCCCTCCCCCCTTCCAGATGCGGCGAGGGCGGCGCTCCCCACGCCGCTCTGGGACCTGCCCTTCCGCACCCCCCTGCAGCGGTCTCCGCCTCGCACCCTCCCTTACACCCCTCGGCTGGAGGCTCCAGCCGCAGTCCTCTCCCTCCTCCCGGCCCCCTGACCCCGGGCCCCCGTCACGCGACACAGCGCAGCGCCGGGCTTTCCCGCCTAGAGCCGCGGCCCTGGCCTGCACCGAACGACGCCGCCCGCATTACTGGCGTCAGGACTTTGTACTCTGTTTAAGTCCTCTTCTTCTAAGGACGTTTTTTAAAACCCTCCTCTGCTTTGGGCTTTTATGGTTTCATTTCTCACATGTAAACCCGGAAGTCCCTGTAGTGACCAGGGCTGCCCCCTCCTGCCCCCCCTACGGCCCACGTCTCTGAGTCCCCCCGCCGTCCTCTCCCTCCCCTCCCGTCCTTCCCGTCCCCCGCGTCCAGCCCTCGCTCCGGCTCCTCCCTCCTTCCCCTCCCCTCCGGCCCGGTCCGAGGCCTCTCCCGCCACGCCCCGCCCCGGAGGCCCTGCGCAGGCGCGCTGGGGCCGCGCGCGGAGACCTGGGAGCGGGCGGGGGCGGGGCGGCCCGGGCGCGGGCCCCCAACGGCCAACGCGGCCGCGCGGGAACTCGCGCGCCAGGCCCCGCCCGCGGTTTGAACGGGAGGCCCCGCCCTCGCATTCAGCCAATCATCGGGCGGGGCGGCCGGCGCCATGGCGACCCTTTGTGGGCGCGGAGAGGCCCCGCCCAGCCCCGCCCCGCCGGCCCCGCCCCGCCGGCCCCGCCCCTCCCTCGGCGGCGGGAGCGGGCGCGGAAGGCGGCGGCCAGGTGAGCGTCCCGGCGCGGGCGGCGGGCTTTGTGCGGCGGCGGGCGGGCCTGGGCGCCCGGGGCGGGGGCTGCGGGCTCCCGGGAGCAGGCCGGGGCTCTGGGGGCGGGGAGGGGGCGCGACGCGGGCCACCGGCGCCCCTTGCCCCCGCCCGTCCGCCCCGAGGGCCTTCCTCCACCTGGGAATCCCCTCCCGCGCCGGCGGCCCCGCACTCCTCGCGTCGGAAGGTACTGCTTGTCCCCCGGCTTTCATCACGCTGCGGGCTTTTTAAGAGTAGAGTCGCACCACGGGGTCGGCGGGGCCCCGGGGCGCTGCAGCCTCCCAGGACAGCCCCCACCGCCTTCCTACCTCGGACTTGGGAAGGGTCCGCGTGGGGAGCCCGGCCGACGTGACTGCGGCCCCGACCCGGGTGCCTGCGCCCCCTGCTCGCGCTCATCTCCCCTTTTCGCCCCTTGCCCGCTGGTGCGTGGTGCCCGCGCTCCCGGGTCTCCTTCGTAGCCTGCGCTCCTTGCGGGGTGAGTGGGGGGCTGGCCGTGTGTTGCGGGTGCCTCGTCTCATCCCAGCCCTCTGGGCAGCACCGGCTTCCGCTGGTAATCGAACGCCTTCGAGAATGGCCCGTCCCGGGGCACCGTGCTCCGGGGCCCTGGAGGGCAGTGGAGTCCGCAGTGGACTGCAGGCCCGTGAGGGTCCACGTCCACTTCTTTTCCTTTGTTTCTGGGTTTGACTTGTTTTAAAAGGGAACGGCGAGGACATTTTGCACTGGTTTCCGTCCCCCAATCTGTAGCGGACCCAACTTTTTTAAGCCGGCCAGGGAATATCAGGGAGCAAGCGGTGCCTGCCCCCTGTTCGGTCCGCTCTAGCTGCCGAGGGCAGTGGAGACGGAGATTGGGGAGGGGGGAGGGGGGTGGGGGGTGGGAAGAGGAGGGTTCCCAGGCCCTGGCTGGTAAACTCTTGGGTGTGCTCCTTGTGGCTGCCTGCGGTGGCACTCAGGTGTGTGGGGGCTGGCGGTGCGGGGACTAGGGAAAGTTCAGAAACTCTTCCACGAGCCAAAAGCAAGCTAAGTCCGGCTTCCCAAAAGCGTATTGTCTGCGAAATACAATCGCCAGGAAAAGGGCTTACCAGGTAACAAGACTTTGCTCAGAGACGCTCTCGTCCAAATCAAGGGTTTCCCAACTGTGTTGCGTGCACGGGACAGCAGGACTGACTTAACTGTTCTCTTAAAACAAGAAAAACACTGCCTGTTTACAGAATTAAGTTTGATGTCTTATACACTTCTAGCATATAACTACTCTTTATTTTCATGTTTTGGCATATTTTACAATTGAAGTTGAAATTCAGGATAAAAAGTCAGTTGTTACGACTTTTTTCTAGGAAGAATGTTAGGTTTTATCCTGGGAAGAGGCCTAGGAAGTTTTTTTCAACTTGCTAATGGAACCTGTTTCCATGTAGAGTTGGCAAATTTCATTCCACATAGCAAAAGCCCCCAAAATTCACTTGGTAGGAATGGCGGAAGGAGAGTCTCAAACAGTGACGATGGACCCTCGCCCCCCAGCTGGACTCCCGGGCAGCTCTTCTCAAGATTCCCACGCTTGCTCTGTCTTCCCCTTTTCCTCTGATGAAGTCTTTCAAAGACAACTTGATCACGGGACCGAAACCGAGACTCGTGTTGGCCTGCCTGCAGAACAGCTTCCCGAGCCGAAGGTCCTGGTGAAGGGTCAGGTCGGAGCAGAGTCTGTGGCCTGCTCCCCCTGCCCTTCCGCTCAGAGCCTGGGGATCTGCCTTCTCCACCGGCCTCACGGGACTGCCGGCCCCACGTTGTGAGAGCAGCCGCGGGAGAGGTGACAGGCCACCAACGGTGAGGGTCCGCCAGGCCGGGCTCCCCGTCGTCGTGGGGGGGTCCTGAAAGGGCGGGCACCGCACCCCTCCCTGGCTCTACCTGCCACGTGGAATCATTCAGTCTGTCTTCAGTTTTTCCTGTTGGGCAGCCCTTGTTCTGGGGGTTGCTGTGCCGTGACCGAGGGGCTAACGCTGACGGCCTGCTTGTCCACTGGCTTGGGAGGGTTTCGAGCCCAACACCATTGACCCTGAGGAGTTGATGGGGTTTAACTCAGTAAGACCTTCTGGCTGTCTGCAGTGGACGGAGGTGTGTAATAGCTCATACGGTAAAAACCTTGGCTTGCGAGCATAGTTTGTTCCAGAAACATGCTCGTAATCCAAAGCACTTGCACATCAAAGTGAATTTCCCCATAAGAAATACTGGAAACTCAGATGATCCGTCCCACAACCCAAATATATTCTTATAAAAAATGATTACCATACTGTAATACAGAATAATAAAGAAAATACAAATCATAAAGGTAGATTAACCTGCCCTTTGAAACCGTTCGTGGCTGGTGTGAGGGCGACGGGACAGAGGAGGGTGCTGTGTAGAACGGTGTTCACGATCACTGATGGAATCACTGCTGTCTGTGGGCTCAGTGGAATCTTCTTTTCGTGCACTTTCAACCAGGAACCTGTCCAATGACCTGGAATGAAGCAAAGCCTTCCTAGGCTCCCTCTTGTCTGGAAAAGCAAAGGGCTGTCCAGAGGTGCTTGGAGGTGGCAGAAATACACTAGTGCCAGTCGTGGGCACCTTCCAACGTCCTGAAAAGTCACTGATTTCTGCCCAAACACCGAAGCCTGAGACCGAGCATCGCAGCATGGGAGATGATCACCCAGTCCCGCAGAGAGAGAGAGAGAGGAGCCATTGGCTCCGTTGTGATCATGTGATGTTCCGCATCATGTACCACTGGTAGTGCAAGACCCCGCCCGTTTATCAAGTTAAACTTATCAGAGGTGTTTGCTCGCCTTGGCAGAACACTCGCAGAACGAGCTCCTCGCAGTCCAAGGTGTTACTGTACTTTCTTGTTGGGAACTTAATGGTGAGTCAGGCTCTGCAGTTAGGACAGCTGGGGAAGTCTTGGGTCTTGTGTCAAGGTCAAGTGCCCCAGGCCATAGTCATGGTCCAGGCCAGCCCTGGGGGGGTTCTGTGTGCCCCCCTCCACTGCCTTCAGAACCATACTCTGCTGTGTCCCAGACGCAAACGTCTGAGGAGGGTGAGTCTCAACGGCCACCTTCTCCTGGGCTCAGCCCTTGGTGTCACCCTGACACAGGCTCTGGTGACTGCACAGTGGCACCTGATTGCATGGGATGCCCTTGAACTCCTCCTCAAGTTGCAAGTCTGCCAGCATTTTCTTGTACAGAGTGTAACAAAAATTAATAGTTGCTCGGGGTTTGGCACATTTGAAGGGAATAGTTTGAGTGACTCTGAGCACATACCTGTCCTGGCGTGTGGTCCAGGCACTTAGTGATGCATGGGAGGCAGTATCTAAAATGGTGTGGTTCACGTTACTGTGGTAGCCTCCCCCCGTGAACTCGTTTACGTGGTTTTCTTTATCAGGGTCACTTAATACAGTGAAATGAACAGGTATTACTGTGCTATCCAGGGAATCTGAAGAATGCCATTCCCGTCTGGTTAGGGTGCGTTTCGAGCATCCCGGAAAGTTCTGGATCATCCCAGCTTTCCCACTGGTGACCATCTGCTAGTTCACAGCTTAGGTTAGCTTTACCTCTTCCAGAAGTTCCTATGAACGGAGTCCTAGGGTACCTGTTTATTTGTTCTTGCTCTGTAATTCGGCATGGCGTTTGAGGTCCGACCGCACTGTTGCCTAGGTGAGCATGGAGTTTGTTGCTGGGTAGTGTTCCGTTGTCAGACACACCTCAGCTTACCCATTTGACTTGCTTATTTTGTTTTTTCAAAAATTTTTTATGTCTTTATTTTATTTTGAGAGACAGAGAGCGAGCAGGGGAGGGTCAGAGAGAGACACACACAGAATCTGAAACAGGCTCCAGGCTCTGAGCTGTTAGCACAGAGCCCGACGTGGGGTTCGAACCCACAGACTGTGAGATCATGACCCGAGCTGAAGTCGGACGCTTAACCAACTGAGCCACCCAGGCGCCCCAGCATATTTTGAATCTGAAAATGTTTACATCTGGGTGGTGACCCAGGTTAATGGCAGAGGCACGTAGGTTGGAGCTGGGGTAATCGGTAAGGTGGAGGGTGAATTGATTCAGCCTTCTAGAAAGCAGCTTGACCGTGTTCATGACAAGCCTTACAAGCGCCCCTACCTTTTAAGCCCTAGTAGAAACTCAGGAATCGAGTGCTGCGAGCATCTACACCCAGTAAGAACCCAGCATCACTGTAACCCGGGGCACCGTGAGTGGTGCAGATGTCAGGGAAGAAGGCTCAGTTCTTCACAGCGTTTGCCTATACCGGAGGACCAGCGTGTGGCGGTCAGAAGTGATGGTAAACCTGTACACGACATGGGAAGTGTGATAAAAACAGCAGAACTCTCACGAGCTCGCGGATGCACAGAGAAGAACCTGCGTGCTGACTGGTTCTCCGACGGCAGGGCAGGGGTGCTTTTTGCTGCGTCCTTTCTGATACTCTTCCCAGCTGTGGACAGGAAGCTGCGGAGACGGACGGGGCGGGGCTGCAGGCGGGGGGGGGCGCGTTTGGAGTTTTCTAGAAGTGGGGACACCTATCGGGGAGGCCTCAGTTACTGATGAAGCCCTTTCCTTGGGGCGACTGACGGAAGTCACTGGCTTCCTGGGTTGTCACTGGAGATAGAAGTCTGACTTACGGGCTGTGTTAACCTTAAAAATAAAGGTTATTTTACCAGCAAAAATGGGTGTATTTGGGAAGAACAATAGCGGTTTAAGGTGTGAAAAACAGTGGAAGGAGACCACATCTTGACTAGAGCAGGGAGGCGGGCGGGGACCGCACACCCCAGCGCTCACAGCCCGCCGCAGACCCGACAGGGAGAGCCGCGCCGCGCGCACACACGCACACACGCACCCGCCACCTTGTTAGTGTCCCAGCAGGGAGAAGGAAGGTTTCCTCCTCCCCCGGCGACAGCCCAGCCAATGAGAGACTGACGCAGCTGAGCCAATAAGGGATGGTCACAGCCCAGCCAATGGGAGGCCGTCTTGGCTCAGCCAATGAGAGGCCTCTATACTCCGAACTCCCATTTATTCCAAGGGACTTTTTGCTCAGCAGCCCCATTCCCTCCCCCGCCCCCTGAAAAAGCCTCCAGATCATTCTCAGGACTTACTTTTGGGTTTTTAGTAGCTTGCTTGTCCTGAATTGAAATTCCGTTATTCTGAAATACACCCATCTTTTGCTGGTGAAATAACAGAGTTTTAGTTTTATTTATTTATTTATTGCGAGCGAATCCTAGGCTCCAAGCCCAACGCGGAGCCTGACTCAAGAGTTCAATCTCATGACCAAGATCAAGAGTCAGACCCGTAACTAGTTGAGCGGCCCAGATGTCCTGGAAGTTTTGCTTTACAATTAACAGGACAGGGGCACCTGGGTGGCTCAGTCAGTTAAGTGCCTGACTTGGGCTCAGGTCATGATCTCGCAGTTTGTGGGTTCGAGCCCCGCGTCGGGCTCTGTGCTGACAGCTCGGAGCCTGGAGCTGCTTCTGATTATGCGTCTCCCTCTCTCTCTGTCCCTCCCCTGCTCATGCGCTCTCTCTCTCTCAAAAATGAATAAATATTAAGGGGCGCCTGGGTGGCTTAGTCGGTTAAGCGTCCGACTTTCGCTTAGGTCATGATCTCGCTGTTTGTGGGTTCGAGCCCCGCTTCGGTCTCTGTGCTGTCTGCCATCTCAGAGCCTGGAGCCTGTTTCAGTCTGTGACTCCCTCTCTCTCTGACCCTCCCCTGCTCACGCTGTCTCTCTCTCTCCTAGAAATAAAAAAAAAAAAAATTAAAAAAAATGAATAAATATTAAAAGAAATTAACAGGACATGCAAGGGTTTTCAGAGCCATAGGCAAATCCAGCAGAATAAGGAAGTGGTTTGGAGGGAACAAAAAGTGGGAGAAGAGCGGGAGTCAAGGTGGTGACTTTCTCTTTCCCTGAGTGACGGGTGGTCAGGTTCCTGTGGGGGTCGCATTGTGCTTACTCCCTGTGGGCCTGGAGTTGGGCCGTGAGTGGTAGTGTCCTCCTTCCAGCCGCTCCGACTTAGTGAGTTGGTCTTCACTTTTGTAGCTGGTTGCTGCAGGGAAGGGCTGGGGTGCTGCGTGGATCTAGCCACCATCCTCAACACACAGGCTTTCAGGGCAAATACGAGTAAGGGCTCCTCGTGCGGCCTGGGGCTGCCGTTGACCATCCCGGCGTGGCTGGCACTGAATTCAGCCTTGGTGTGAGATGCCCCTGCTGGACCAGCTGCTCACACTCGTGTCTCAGGCTCGCTGACCCCTCGTGGAAAGGGAGGTGGGCCCCCAGGGGGTGCAGTGTGGAGCTTTGAGCTCTGTGCGCTGTGGGTCTCCGGCTGCTCGCAGCTCCCCTCGGGGCTGCTCGCCCTCCTCTCCGTGCAGGGCCAGCCGGGGGGCAGCCCGCAGTCCTTCCTGTTGGTGACCTGGGCTTCGTTATGTTATTCGAGTGAGTTTCGTTGGGCCCGAAATCTGAGTGGTTGTCATACAGAGTTGGAATTTTAGATTTGACTGAAAAGAGATACTAAAAGCTAAACATGGAGCGTGGATGGGCGCCTGGCTGGCTCACTTGGTTAAGCGTCGGACTCTTGATTTCGGCTCAGGTCATGATCTCAAGAGTTTGTGAGATTGAGCCCTGCATCCCGGCTCTGCACTGACAGCTCAGAGCCTGCTTGGGATTCTCTGTCTCTCTCTCTCTCTCTCTCTGCCCCTCCCCTGCTCGCACTCTTCTCTCTTTTGAAGAAAAAAAAAAAGCCGAAAAGATAAAGTGGTTTGCCGCAGAGGAACCCTGGAGAGTTAACCCCCCGCCCCAACACACACACACACACACGCAGGGCACCTTGTAGTTTGACTCTTAACATTCTCAGTGTACTCATCAGTTTTAAGTAAGTGACTTTTACACAAGTGATGAGAGGAAAAACCTGTAAAAGTTGTATTTGCTGGCACAACAAAAGCCCTGAATCCTGTGCCACCGGCAGTGAGAGAAGCCTTTGTCGTGTGGGATGGTGGTAAACGCTTTAACCCACTTGCCTAAAAATAGTTGACAGTAAGTGTGCGCCAGGTGCTCCGGTGGGAGGGGGCTTCCGAGGCCCTGATGGTCAGTCGGGGCTGTTAGCCGCCCTGGGGAGAGGAGCAAGCTGGGACTACGTAGTATTTTAGACTTCTTCTGTGGAAGTGAGTACAGATACCCCGGCCTTGCGAGGAAGTGGTCGGGGGGCGCCCCGCGGGAGGACGTGCGGGTGGCCGTGCTGCACCTAGGACTCGGGGTGGGGGGTGGGGCGCAGCCCGGTGTTTGAGGACTGCAGACCGAGTGGGGGGGGGCGGGGGCTCTGGAATGTGCTAAGTGGCGTGCTCCCTGGTCTTCGCAGGGCACGATGTTCGCGCGGGGGGTGAAGAGGAAGAGCGCCGAGGACGCAGAGGAGGCGGCGGCGGGCGGGCGGGCCGCGCCCTCCTACTCCCTGCAGCGGCAGTCGCTCCTGGACATGTCCCTCGTCAAGCTCCAGCTGTGCCACATGCTGGTCGAGCCCAACCTCTGCCGCTCGGTCCTCATCGCCAACACGGTCCGGCAGATCCAGGAAGAGATGACGCAGGACGGGACCTGGCGGCTGGTGGCACCCCCGGCCGCAGGGCGCGCGCCCCTGGACCGCCTCGTCTCCACGGAGATCCTGTGCCGAGCGGGGCGGGAGCAGGAGGGCGAGGGGGCCGGCCCCGCGCCAGACCCGGCCCCGGGACAGGCCCCCAGGCGCCCGCAGAGCAGCTCCTGGGAAGGGGACGGCCCCCGGGAGGGCAGGGGGGGCTTCCAGAAGTCGCTGGATCAGATCTTTGAAACGCTGGAGAGCAAAACGCCCGGGTGCGTGGAAGAGCTGTTTTCGGACGTGGACAGCTCCTACTACGACCTGGACGCCGTGCTGACCGGCATGGTGGGCGGCGCGCCCCCTGGGCCCGCGCTCCCGGCCTTCGCGCCCGCGCCCGCCGCGCCCCCCGGGTCCAGCTGCAGGTCGGATCTGGGCGAGCTGGAGCACGCGGTGGAGATCCTGGTGGAGACCTGAGGGCGGCGGCCGGTGCGACCCGTGGCGGGGGGGGGCGCCCGACGCCTCCGGAGCCGGTGGCCTGGGCATCTGCGGGCTCAGCCTCGGGCCCGTCTGCGATGAGGGGAACGTTCCAGAACAGCCCCCCGGTGGCCCGTCCCCTCTCTCCTCCTCCAGCTGGCCGGCCTGGCGCCCGCAGGCCCCCCGTGCTGGCCCCTCCGGCCTCCGTCCGCCGCCGGCTGGGTGTCCAGCCTTGTTTAACTTTAGATAGGTGAAGTTTTTTAAATTAAGTTTTCTATGTTTTGGGCAATATTTTGTCTGAAGATATATTTTTTAGACTTTTTATACTTTTATCTTTTTTAGACTTTGTCAGCTATTCAAAGTATATTTTTCCTGTAAACGTTTCCTGCTGCTACGTTAGAAACTTATAACCTGAACAGTTGCAGTTGGTGTATTTCATTTTTTAAGGTTTAAATAAGGACTTCGTTTTACGTGGACCTTCACGCTGGCCGGGTAGCGCCTCCCACACGAGGGTCCTTCCCAGCTCCGCTGTGCCAGCCGCTGCGTCTTCGTTAGAATCACATGTGGATTGCAGGGGGTTTATTTATGCCTATTTATATGTAAGTGGTGGAGGGGAAGGTCCCATCCTGCCTACCCGGGGCGCTGGGGGGCCCTCCTGTGCGTGTTCCCGGCATGGACTGGCCTTTCCGTGGGGGCTGCCGCCTGCCAGCGTGCCCCGCTGCTGTCGAGTCTGAACAGTAATCCAGGGGAACCTCACGGAAAGGGAGTCAGGAGGCCAGGAGGGGGCTTTCACGCTGCACCTCTGGACACTGAGTATGGCCGGTCACAGACCCGACCGAAGACCCTTCAACAGGAAGGAGTCAGCGCCGGGCCCGCAGGAAAAGATGCACGTTGCCTCTCCCACCAGAGACCGACGGCCCAGAAACCACTCAGCCAGCGAGAAGCCCTCATCGCCCTGGACTCTGCTTTGCTCCAGTGGCTTCTGTTCAAAGCAGCCCTCTCGGCTCCCTCCTGTCTCCATAAGTGACGTGGCCCCCACTTGTTTGTGGGACTTGCCTACGGTTCTTCTGTAGCTTGCTTATCCCGGGTCACGATTCTGTGATTCCTGAATAAACCCATTTTGCTGATAAAATAACTTTTATTTTTAAGGTCAACACTAGCCGGGCTGCTCTGTGCCGAGTGACGCTAGCGCTGGGACAGAACTGTCAGGTGACGTCACGTTAAGTCCAGAATTAGAGACATCTGGACTCTTGTCATGTATGGCCCCTCAGTTCTGAGGGCAGTTAATGGTGGGGTTGGCGGGGCAGTGCCACTTAGACGAGCTTTGGTGCACCGTGCGTGCACCCCGAGCCTGCCCTGGACACTGGGAGCGCCCACACCGTCTGTGTTTTTTTTTTTTTTTTACCAGTAAGACTGTACTCTCCCCGCCCCACCCCTGCCCAGCTGGTTTCTCATGCTTTTTCTTCCTTATCCAGCCCTTAGCCAAAAAGGTTTGTTTTCTTTCATGCATAGGACCATTCTTTAATATCAGTCATGTATCCGTCATTTTATTAAAAAATTATCCAACAAACAGAATGGAAGTGTGTTTATTATCCACTACTACAGCATAGTCCTTGAGTGGATCCTTTTCAGCTGGATTATCTATTTAACTTGGATGTGTAAAATAGGGAGTGGGGCATTTTCCCTTTGCCGAGCACACGGGCTTCTCGTTCGGCACCCGTGCCTCCCAGTTCCTGTGCAGGGACGAGGGTCCGCACCCTTGGAGGAGCCAGTGGTGGGATGCGACGTCCCCCGGACTGGTTTTGAAAGTACTTTTTCCTCGTGGAAAATACCTTAAAGTGTATGTGTTTTATAACCACTAACCTGAAGCCATGTGAAAATTAATAGAAGGGAACCTCGTTTAGAGCGGCACCACGAGGCGGCGGCGCACGCTCAGGCCCACCACTCCTTGCCCACGCCGACCCAGCAGGAGGAGATGCACCTTGCTCACGGGTACTAGGGACCATCCGGGCAGAGGAGGGAAGATTTCCTCCTCCCCCAGCAACGGCCCAGCCAATGAGAGTCTGTCCCAGCTCAGCCAATGAGAGGCGGCCACAGCCCGGCCAAGGCAAGCGGGTGTCTATGCTTCCCACTGTGTACTTCCCAGTTTACTCCAATGGACTTTTTGCTTAAAACAGTCCTTCCCAAGCACCCTCCCCCTTCCATAAACAGCTCCTCCCCATGCAGGATTTGCTTTTGGTTTTAGGAAATAGCTTGCTTGTGTTGTACTGCAATTCTGTTATTACCGGATAAGTCCATCTTTTGCTGGTAAAATAACTGGCATTTTTATTTTTAAGGTTAACAGGTATTTTGTCTTTATAGCATTTTTTTTTAACTTTTACTTTTGAGCGAGAGAGAGTGCAAGCTGGGGAGGGGCAGAAAGGGAGGGAGACAGGATTCGAAGCTGGCTCCAGGCTCCGTCGGAGCTTCCCACAGAGCCCATCGTGGGGCCCCAACTCACGAACCATGAGATCACGACCTGAGCTGAAGTCAGATGTTCAACGTACGGAGCCATCCAGGTGTCCCTAGATCATTTCTTTGAAATTATTTTTTCAGTCGTAGTGTTTGCAGTGTCTATCTTCCCAGCTTTTGAAAGTATAGCATTTTTCTGAAAATGTGGGCCATAGTGCACTCAGAGGGAGGAGCCAAGCGGGGCCTTCGGGGTCCCCACCTGAAGGACACAGCGAACCCTGAACTGCCCGCTCCTGCCCGCGACCTTTTTCCCTTTGCTCTTCTGGTGGTTTCCCAGGGCCTCCCCTCTGGTGCTTGGTGGCCTGGCTGCCCTGGGCAGGGCCAAGTGGGGCCCTTAGTCATCCCAGCTGTGCTGGCTGCTGGACCTCTGGACGCTGACTCCCCTAGAAGCATCTGAGCTTCTCCACTGAGGAGCAGAGGCAGGTGGCCAGGTGCTGAGGACGGACCGAGTGCATGACTCAGGCCCTGTACCTGTGCCGACATGGTCACGTGGTTTTGTAAACGTTGCAGAAGGAAGGTGTGGGGGCTGCAGCATGCTAGGGCTTCTGTGTTCACCCCACATGTCCGTGCAGCTCTGTGCGCTGGGCCAAGGAGCTGGTTATCAGTTCCTAGGCACCAGACGCAGGACAGCCCCGCCTCCCAGGGCGGGCAGGAAAACCAGCAGAGGAGCCTGGGGCTGCGGTGGCCCCCAGCAGCTGCCGAGCAGCCTGAGTCATGGCCTGTGGCTTGACGCGCCCTGCTGCAGGGGGAGCCTCTCGACCCTGTGTCCCAGGATTCCACCAGGCCAGGGGTGGGGCGAGATCAGGGACCTGGCTCAGTACTGTAGCCAGAGCCCATCTGCCCAAAGCCTGGGCCTCGCCGTGAGGATGGAGACGTGGGTGAGCTTCCTGTCCCGTGGTCGTGCTGTGGGGCTGCCCATCGGATCGGGGAGGCGCCCTGGTGAGTCTGGTGTGTGTACACGTGTGCATGCTTGTGTGTGCGTGCGCGTGTGTGAATGCACGTGCGTAAGCATGTGTGAATGCCTGTGAGTGTGCGTGTCTGCGTGTGCACGCACGTGTATGTGAATGCATGTCCGTGCACGTGTGTGTGCATGGGTGTACACGTGTGCATGTGTATGAATGCGTGTGCACACACGTGCATGTGTTTGCGTGCACGTGTGTGGCTGTTGGGCAAGGCACGTGGGGGAGGATTCCCTGGGGGTGGTTTAGGGTTTGGTTTTGTGTCCGGGACTGCTGTTCGTGTCCCCCAGGTTCATACATTGGAGCCTAACCCCCAGCGTGATGGCACCGGGAGGGGACCTCTGGGAGGTGCTTGCTCTCCGCCCTGGCGGTGCACAGTGAAGGGGTGGAGGCGGTGGCCGCGAACCAGGAGAGGCCCCACGGGGACTCCGGCTTCCAGCCCTGTGGGAAGGACTGTCCCAGCCCCCGAGCCGCCGAGACACAGCTGAGATACGGTGTCCCCTCCGGCGCCCACCCGTCCTGTAGGAGGACACCTCCCGTCCACCTGGTCCCCTCGGTGCGGAAGCCGCCTGCGTCCTGCGCTTGCGGCCCAGCCTCCGGCCCGTCTTCCTCGGTGCCGGCACACGCTCTGAGGGGCCGGGCGACTGGAGGGGCCCGAGGGCGGCCACGGGAGGAAGGCTTTCCTGTGGGAGTGGAGGCACCCTCGAGTCAGGGGGCCGGCGGCCTCTGTGCCTGGTGCCAGTGGTGACTGGTTGTCACCGTTGTTCTTTGCTTTTCCCTTTGGGAACCTTAGAGCCGACCTGAGGTGTGGAGACGTTCTGCGCGTGAACACCTACGGCAGCCCCGTGTGGCGGTGAGAAGGCGAACACTACTTCCTTCACACCGGTGTCCGCAGCAGCGACTCCGTCACTGGGATGCCACACGCACCCGCGTCGCGGTGACCACCTGGTGGCGGTTTGCACGGAAGGGGATGGGCGCCGCTCTGCCTGGCTCGGGTCCCGGCAGCGGGCACGGGGTCGGTGAGGCTCTGCCCGCTGGCTGGGGTGGGGGTGGGGTGCTGGGGGCCTCCCGTGCGCCCGGGTCGAGGTGGGGGTGGGGTGCTGGGGGCCTCCCTTGCGCCTGGGTCGAGCGCTGGCCTTGGCTCCAGGCGGCGCGCGTTCCCCACTTGGGTGGGTTCTGCTGCTTGGAGCCCACAGCTCTCTGGCACCTTGACGTGACAGGCCGGCTGGTGGCTCTTCAACTGGCCACGTTCCCCGATGCGAGCACGCAGGCACGGTGGCCGTCTCCTCCAAGCCACCCCTCCTGCTGCCCCGTTTGGGTGCCGCACCTCCCTCCTCATGCACTTGAACCCCAGTAGCCCGCCCGTGTCCTCCCTGCAGGCTGCTTCCTGCGCCTGTCCTGGGTGCTCCAGCCTGCGGGAGCCGAGGCCTCCAGGCCTGCCTCACCCGTCCCATCTGCGACACCGACCGACTGGCTCGTGGAGTGTTCCCCGGCCGCCGCGAGGCCCGAGTCCTGCAGGGTCCGTGGGTGGGCCGACGCGCACAGAGCACAGGTCTGCGTGTCGATCCTGCCTGGGGCTATAGGCCTGTGCGTGTGCCTTTTGTCAATCTTGGAAAGTTCTTAGCCATTAAATCTTCAAATATGTCTCCCCCGGTGTCTCCCCTTGGCTCCTGGGACTCCGATCACGCCAGGTCTGACCCCACGGGTCCTGGACACTCGCTCCTGTCTTCCTCCCCACTTCTGTGTCTTTGTGTCCTGCCTGGATAGTTGCCGGTGACAGGTCTTCGCTGGGCCCCCTGCAGAGTGACTCACTCGCGAGGTGACAGCCTTCGCTTCTGGCATTTCCAGTTCTTTTGGATCCTCTCCTCTCCTGTGTGTGTCCCCCTGGCCCCCGCCTCTCCTTGTTTTACAGTCTTCGACTTTCCCGTCTGGGCCGTCTCTGCTTCTGCCTCTGTTGCCGGGGATCAGGGCTTCTTGCATTTTGATCGTCCTGCGAGGTTTTCCCGAGTGCTGGGCGTTTGGATAAGAGGAGTGGGGACTGGAGTAACTCACAGTCAGTCTGTGAGGCTCCTGGCGCGGTGGGGTCCTCCTCGCCTGCCGTCGGCCGGGTCTGGGCCCTGTGGCGGCCGGGTGAGGCTTGCCGGGCCTCGCGGTGGCGACAGGAGAGCACTGGCGGGGCGCCGGCCGTCAGCCCGCGTTCGGAGCCCGGCCGCCATGACTGCAGGTCACCCTCTGCCCCCTTTCCAGGTCCGTCCGCCCTGGCGCTCTGCCTGGCCCTGGAGGACTGCCCTCACCCAGGCAAGGGCCCGCCCGCCCCGCGGGCTTCTCCTGGGGGTTCTCTGAAGGCCGTGGCTGCTTCCACCCGCTCTTAGCCACTGCGAACCATCAGCAAGGGCCGAGGGCCCAGGGCCGCAGGAGGGGCCCAGACCTGCCCAGTGCGGGACCGCCCTGCGCTCCCACCCCACCCCCACCCCCCAGGGGCACCGAATTTAATTAACATAGGTTCCTTTGTGTCCTCGGTTCCGCGATGATTTTGAACCCTGACTGTGTAGCTGATGGGGCACATTCTGGTCAGGGTGACGGTGGCAGCCACTTGGGACCAGTGTCCCTGAGTCAGGGGATCGGTCCACGCTGACTCTCCTGGTTCACAAGCCCCCCCTCTGCAGCAGAGGCCAGACATCAGGACAGGGAATCGGAGCCAGACTTGCTGTGTCTGCTTGCACGCGGACTGAGGGACGGGGTCAGCCCTCCCGCTGGCTCGGGGAGCCGGACGCTTGGCTGGCTGGGACTCAGGAGCTGTCACCTTTCTGAGGTACGTGAGGCGCTGGCTCACTGGCAGCAGGGCTGGAGTGGGGGGAGCTGAGGGGGGTCTGTGCCCGTGTCTGAGAGGGACTCTGGGTGGGAGGAGGCAGGACACAGAATTGCCTGTTTTAGGTTCGAGTCTGACCGTAACCAGGGGCCGGGAGACGATGGCGCGGCCCTAGGGGACCCCAAGGCGGATTCTGCCCTCTGGGGGAAGCAGCGTGGCAGAACACTTCTACCTTTCTCTGGCTGAATATGAAAAATTAGGGCACATTTCCCGAACATACGGAGTTACCCCTTAACATAAACTTCAAAACCACATGCAGCCGGGGGAGGGTGGCTGAGGACCCACTATGGTCATCCTCCCGTGACAGGCGACATGTGCCGGTCAGTGTGTCTCCACGGGGTCACTCTGGGTCTGACAGCTGGGTTGATGGAGCTGGCACAGCCCGCTGTGGTGGTTTCCCAGGACAGTGACGTCTGCTCAGCCAGCCTCAGGCCCCCAGACCTCTACAGAGGGACGGGGCAGGGGTGGGCAGGGGGCAGAGGCAGGCAGGCAGGGGCAGTGGCAGGCGGGCAGGGGCAGGTGGGCAGGGGCCACGGGGCAGGCAGGGGGCAGGGGGCAGGGGCAGGGGC
>NW_024082599.1:0-30635 GCF_003009895.1 Hyaena hyaena | reverse complement strand
AGGGGGCGGGCAGGCTGGGGCAGGGGGCGGGGGCAGGTAGGCAGGGGGCGGGCAGGCTGGGGCAGGGGGCGGGGGCAGGGAGGCAGGGGCGGGCAGGCTGGGGCAGGGGGCGGCGGCAGGCCGGACGACAGGACTCTGCACAGTCTCCACACAACAGACGAATCAGCAAGAACATGGGCTCATCCAGGCCATTTTATTTAATAAAATTTTACAAAACGCAGAGCCCCCCGCCAGGACCAGAGCTCAGAGCTGGAGAGGAGGGCGGGACACGGAGAGCCCCCCCCCCCACAGCAGTGGTGCAGGTGAGCATTTGCGGGGCTCTGGGGGAGACCCTGGCTTGGCGCTCCCTCCGCGTGTGCCCTGGCCCAGAGCGCGCTTCCTGGGCGCGGGAACGGCGGCCTCCTGGTGACATCCCCCACGGAGAGCCAGGCCACGCCGGTGCACCCCCACCGGTGGCCAGACCTGGGGTCCCTCACGGGGCAGAGGGCCCCCGATGTCACCTGGATGCCAACTGGGTTCGTCTGAGGGGGCTGGGGCGGAGCTCCTGGGAGCGGGGCGCCCCCTTGCTGCTGGGGATGGCTCTGCAGAAGGACCCACTCCCAAAGCAGTCAGACCCCAGCCTGGTTTGCATGAGGATCCCAGGAACCTGACTTGAGGTTTGAGAAACACCCCCACAAAACAGTGCTGGTTTCCAGGAGCAAATCCAGCCAGTAAGAAAATGTAAAATTTCTCATAAAAATACCAAGGACTCTCATCTTAGCAAACATTACTATTAAACAAGGTCATTTTTAGGTTACGTGGACTGAAAATCCTCTTTTTCCGTGGGACTGTGAGGCACTGCCCGCTCCTGTGTGAGGGGGTCTTCAGAGAGAGGCCCCAGGCGCTCAGGCTCCCCTGTCTGCCGCCACACGTCCCCGAGGGCTGGCGCGGGAGGAAAGGCGCGGTTAGGGCCTGGGAGGGCCGGCGGTCTGCTGCCCCCGAGGCCGGGCTGCCGCGCCCCGACGGGCTTTCTCTGCTGGCCTCGTGCGGTCACCGCGGATGCGCACGGGACACCGCCGACCGCTCCCGGCTTCTCGCGGAGCAAAGGGGGCACACGCTGGGAGGACGGCCAGGCTGTGTGCCCAGGCCAGGGCCGCACGGGGCCGCTTCGACCAGAGTGATTCTAGGACCCCAGCCTCCGGCCCCCTGAGCAGCTGCGGGCCCGTTTCCTCCCCAGGGTCACCAGGCCCTTGAGCTGTGAGCGGGCGGGCTACTGGCAGTGGCGCCCCTGCAGACGCCCCTGCGTCCCGCAAGATGGCCCCTGCCTCTTGCCCGGTGGCATGTTCCAAGGAGCAGACGGACCAGGACACGGGCATCATGGAGATGGCCCGCGCGGCCAGACGACAGGGTCTCTCCGGAGCTCTATCCGCCCTGCGGCCCAGGTCCCGCCCCCTCCCAGCGTCCAGGCAGCAGCCCAGTCCCCCCAGCATGCACTGTCCACTCCACCAGAGCGGGACCTGGGCGGACACTCCCCGCGTGCCGCCACCCGGGGCCACCACCAGGGCTCCAGCTTCCGGCCCGCCGCCACCCTCACTGCCCCCCCCCCCCCATCGGCTGCCCACCAGGTCCCCTGGGAGTCCTGCCCCACGGGCGCCGCCCTCCCGGACAGTGGGAACGCGCCTTTCTCGTGAGTCCGAGGCACTTAGGTGGGAGGTGCGCACACAGACCCATGCACGAGGCCAGCACGGCCTGCGGCCTGTCCTCACCTGGGTCTGGATCAGGGCCCTGCAGGGCTGAGCACAGATGGTGCGTACACCCAGTTCTTCAGGCTCTTGGAGGTCGGAACATTCCAGAATGTGACCCAGGTCTCCGGAAAGGTTCTAGTGAGACAAGCCCTGTCAGCCAGTGGGAAGGAGGACAGAGGGCCACTTTGTCCACTCTTTCTCTGGCTAACTTGGAGCCGTCTGGCACAGCCCACCGGGGTGCCGCCACACGGCGGCCCGGTCCACAGCCTCCTGGCACCTGGTCCAGAGCCACCCGGCCCTCCAGGACCGCAGTCTTCTGCCGCCTCCAGGCTGAGCCCCCAGCCCTGGAGCTGCCCCACCTGAGCCTCCAGTTCCAGCTGCCGCCCGCTCCCCCGGCTTCCCGGCTGTTTTCCTGGTGGCCGTGGGGCCCCTCCGGCTCCTTCCTCCCCTCATTTCCCTCCTGGGCAGCCCCACGAGGCCCCTCGGCCAAGCCAGCCTCCGTCCCCAAGTCCCCGTCTTCACCAAGGCCCGCCAGCCCCTTTTATGCTCCCCGTGTTTGAACATTTCCGTAACACGTTACAACAGAAAAGGGTCTTTGTCTACTCAGTTGCCAAAAGATTGCTCTCACTACGAGTTGCGTTTTCTTTGCTGACTCGCAGCCAGCCCGCCCGCCGCCCCTCCACTCCAGCTTTGCTGGCTGCCAGCTCAGGCACCGGGGTCCCGCCTGGCGGCTAACGTCACCCCTCTCCCTGCTGCACTCAGGCCGGAGCCCCTCCTGAAGGGGAGCCCCCGGAGGACCCCCACACACACATGCTGTGTGTGTCATCGCCCTCGGCCACAGCCCCTCCTCACTGCGTGCCAAGGGCTGGGCCGCATCTGGACATCCGTCAGCCCGGCACAGGGCAGGTGCCTAATGCCGATGAGCTGACCCATCTCGCCCCTTCCCTGCCTGCGCTCCACATTCTCCCCACTGTGCCGGAAACCAGTGAGTCTTCTCCCTCACCTGCTGCTTCCTGGCAACAAGCCCCCCTACCCCCCTGCCATGCCCTTAGGATGGCCGGCCAGGTCACTGCGGAGCCCAGCCGCACCCCCGGAGCCTTGGCTACACCTGCATCACCTTCCGGGCAGCATCCATTCCAAGAACAAGCAAGAAGTTTTCCTGGCATCGCGACTCGCTCCAGAGCCATCGAGAAGCCGATGTGCTCTGTGTGGTCTGAAGAGCTCTCCAGAGTCTCCGGGGCTCAGAACTGGAAGGCAGATGCGTAAATTAAAAGGTAACCGAGAAAGCCTAGAGAAGAGAAGCTAAGAGGGGCACCGGACCTTTGAGCATTCTGAGAGCAGAGCGCTCCCAAAAGGAGCACCAGGCTGCGTCACCGGACATGTATCCAGACAGCTATCCCGCGGACACCCGGCACTCCCTCCCTCCTCCCCGGCCTTCTCTCTCCCCAGAGAGCACACCCCTGGCTCTGCCTAACATCTGGTCATGACTCGGTGTCTCCTCCAAGGCGCGGAAGCTTCTAGAAGCCCAATGCTCCTCTGGTTTTGTTCCCCATGAGCTCGGGGACCACAAGCTGCACTAGGAGCCACAGAAACACTCAAAAACCAGGGCAGAGCAACGCTCAGAGGACAAACCACTGGGTGTGTCATGCATCGTCCTCGGTTACTAGCCGCCCCTCCCCCACCACGTGCTGTCCACGATCTCTAGCCCCCCATCAACCAGGTGGTGTCCACGATTTCTAGCTCAGCTCCCACGAAGGGAGGGAGGTGTGCACACAGAGGACTGCCGCGGGGCAGTTACACTAAGTGCCCACGTCATTTCCGAGTCATCCTCACACCCCAAAGTACCACCCACCTTCCAGCCCCGCCAGACCTGGGCCCCAGGGCCACCCACCCTCTGCTGCCACCAGAGGCCCCTCGACCTGCCTACTGGCCTGGACCACACCTCGGGGAAGCACCACACCCACAGGGTGTACGGCCCTCTGGGCCACGGTGGTTACAGCCTTCTGGGCTTCGGGCCTCTGTCCCCAGGCCTCTGCTGGGGCTTCCCGGGGGCGGGCACTGGCCTGGACCCCAGGAGTGGCCTGTCTGCAGAGAGGGATGGAGGGCCCACGAGAGTCAGCTCACGCCGACCTTCCCTCCTCCTGTGGCCTCGGCCCAACGGGCCTCAACCTTTTCAGCCACTACACACCATCCACTGCGCGGCCCTCCACCCTCTGTCGGCGCTCAGTGGAGGCGCGGCTTAGAAAACGGCCATCTGCAAACAGCGGCATATGGGATTCCCCTTAGGAAGCCAGGCCCCAGGACGGCCAGCCTCCCGCTCGCACCGGATGCACGCGGGCTGCTGAGAACGTCCCTCCAGGACACTGGGCTATTTGCTTGGGGCCTCAGGACCACCGGTCAGGTCCTGCAGGAGGCCCCTGTGTCCAGGGCCCACACCCCCGTCCTTTCCGCACCCCCAGCACGTGCATGGAGACACCAGGAGCTGGCACTCCCCGGCCCGTCCTGCCCTGGGGGAGCTGGTGGGGGCGGAGGGGGACAAACATGGGCCGGAGAAGAGGGATCACGGCCAGAGCATCAACCCCCACTGCCCCATCCCTCTGTGAGGACCCCGTGGCTCCAAGGCTGTGGGGGCTAAGAGATGGGCTCCCGATAAAGGTCCATTTTACCAACCAAAAGCATAAACTCGGAGTTGCCGTGAAAAATGTTGGTTCCAATTTAAGTTTGTTACCACAGTCTGTGCACGGGTTCACAGCCAGGTTTTCCCTCATCGCTCATTTCTAAGATGCGGTCCAAGGGGGAGACCCCTTCAGCTGCCTGCTGGACTGGTACTTCCTGAAAAGCAAACCTGAAAACATCCTCATAGCTGAGAATGGGCTGAAAAAAAGAGAAAAACACATCAGCATTAGAAGAAACATGTTAGGGGCGCCTGGGGGGCAGAGCTGGTTCAGCGTCTGACCAGCTCAGGTCATGATCTCATGGTTCATGGGTTCAAGCCCCACATCGGGCTCCACATGACAGTGTGGAGCCTGCTTAGGATTCTCTCTCTCTGCCCCTTCCGTGCTCATTCTTTGTCTAAAATAAATTAATTTTAAAAAATAGAAAAAATCAGTTATGTTACCTTATGCCAAATACATAATCTCGGTGCAAATGAAACGTGTAATGACTGTACCATTGCTGTTCCCACGGGGTGCGGGGGAGCGGGGTTAGGGCACGACACGCAAGCTTGTCAGGTACGTGAGAAAAGAGGCACCCATAAAAATGTGCTTCCCACGTGTTAACCGGCTGGGAAGTCTACCCACGTGACAATAGTGTGGCATTTTCTGGAAGAAGACCTCAGGTTGGAAGGTTGGGAGTTAGTGTGAAGTCCTGGAATGAGGGCGTGTGAAGTCCGGCAGGAAGTGCCAGGTGTGCGCGCTGACAGGCCGGGAGCTGTTAGCGATGTGCATGAGCACAGTGTACATATTTGCTCGGCAGGGTGATGCTCTGCATTCACCTAGTGTCTCCCGCAAAGTTCACACTATCCGCAGATTGTTCCCTGATCTATTAATCACGCTGGGACACAAGTCCTGTTTTCAGCACAAGTGTTAGAGCAGAGCGGGCCCGTGCACAATGGATCCCGGCAGAGGCCCGGGAATCCTCGGCCGGCTCAGGAGACACCCAGCTCATCCCTGGAACCGGTGAAATCTTTCCTCCTGTGCCTTCTCTGTTCTCATGGAGCCCGGGGTAAGCCCTTGGGAAGAGACGGGAGAGAAAGAGAAGCGAGGGAGGAGGAGGAAGACGAGAAAAAGCAGGGTCAGCTGCAGTCACAGAAAAGGTAGGGCTGGGGGTCGGGTCGGGGAGGGTAGAACAGGGGCCCAGGGGACAAGGCCTGGGCTCTCCGGACCATCCCCAGCGCCCGATCGTCACGCAGACTGCAAGTGACTCTAGGTGGGGGGTACAGTACAGGTGCAGTGAGGGGCGCCTGGGGGCTCAGTCGGTTCAGCGTCCGACTTCGGCTCAGGTCATGATCTCAGGGTTCGTGGGTTCGAGCCCCGCGTCGGGCTCTGTGCTGACGGCTGGGAGCCTGGAGCTGCTTTGGATTCTGTGATTCCCTCTCTCTCTGCCCCTCCCCTGCTCACACTGTCTCTCTTTCTCTCTCTCTCAGAAGTAAAACGTTAAAAAAAAAAAAAAAGTAAACAGGTAGAGTGACAGCTGAGACAGAGAGCTCTTTCCCAAGTGCCTGCACAGGGGCCAGGAGAGCACAGCCGGGGGTGAGGGGCTGTGGGCGGCCGGAAGGCGGGGGCCTCAGGAGGCGAGGGAAGGCAAGGCCGGTGTGCCTGGCTCTGGAGAGGTGGGCACAGAAAGTGGCCCAGCTCCTGAGTCGCCCCGGCGGGTCCCCTCCCTGCACAGCCGGCCAGCCCGCCAGCCCCCCAGGGGCAGAGGCCGGGGTTGAAGCAGGCCCCTCCCCGGCCGCCCCGCCGAAGCCGGCGGCCTGCAGCTCGCTGCGCCGCACGGGGAGCACGGGCCCCGGCACAGATACCTCAGAGGCCGCCCGGGGCCCGCCCCGCCGCGGCTGCTCAGAGCCTCTCTCGGTCGGGGCGGAAGCCGCGCTCTGCGGCCCGCGGTCTGCGCGGCTGTGCAGGAGCTCAAAGGGTTGCGAGGAGTGTTGAGACTCGGCTGAAGATTCCTGAAAGCCTTCGAACTCCCCCCACGCGCTGCTGTGCTCCCCCGGGTCCGGAGCGCGGGCGGTGCGCGCGGAGACGCAGGAAACGCCGTGGCCGCCTCCCAAGGTCCTGGACGGGGTCCTCACGCACGGCGCCCCCGCACGGCCCCGCCTCCCGGGCGCCCGGCTGGCCCCGCTGTCTCCAGGGGTCGGGCAGGGGGAGACTGCGCCCTGTCCCCCGGCGCCCGCTCGCGGGGACCCGCTGAGAGGCGGCTGCTGGCCCTGCATGTCGGCGCCGCCGGGCCCGCATAGACGGCGCGGGGAGACACGCACACTGCCGCGCCGGGGCGGCCCGGGGTCGGAGGGCCGCCGGGTCCTCCTCAGCAGCACGGACGGCCTGCTGTGTGGCCAGGGTCGCTGTGGGACGGACACAAGCCGCCGGGGGCAGTGACCGGGGCCGCGGCCCCGCTTCCTCCTACATGCGCCGGGGCGGCCGGTCCAGCGCAGCGGCGTGTCCGGAGAACACAGGCTCCCGAGAGCGGAGTCGGCGCGGGCCGAGGGCAGCCCGGGGCCGGGTTCCCCACGAGGTCCCGGCCCGCAGCCCCGGCCGGCACCCACCTCTGCAGCTCCGCCGCCTCTGCCCGCGCGCTCAGCGGCCGCGCGTCTTCCCCACGCCCGCCCGTTGCCTGGCAACGGAACGCGTCGGCCCCGCGCCCGGCACCCGCCGGCATGACGTCAGCGCGCCGCCCCGCCGCCGCGGCTCCTGCGCGGTGCCCGGCGGGCCGCCGTTGCGCCTGCGCGCCCCGCTGGCGCTGAGTCCCCTGGCCTCCCATCGGGAGGGTCCCTGGTTTAGTCCGAGCGGTCCGGCGCCTGTGCTGCCCCGGATTCCAGGCCCGGCACCCCCGGGTCGCAGAGCCTCGCGTCTCCAGCGTCTGGGCGCATGGGGGTCCGCCGCCTGCGGGCCGGAGGAGGGGCGCCCGCCCCGGGCCCGGCGGGCCCGGTGTGGGGCCGGGACTGCCTGCCCCTCCTGCTGCCACCCGCTCCGGGGCAGGGGCACTGAGGGGCCAGCCTGTTCCTCCCGCCAGCCCCTCCCAGGCAGTCCAGGCCGGTCCCCATCTGCCCCGACCCCAGGCTCATGAAATCCACCTTGATGAGTCAGCTGGACTCCAGCCGCCCCAGCGCCGCCATCAGGTGTCTGTCCCCAGCCTGCTCCGCAGCCTCCCTCCATGCTCACATTGCTCCACCCTGTGACCTCCTTGGGCCCTGTCCTGTTTGCATGAGTCACCCCGCCCGCTCTCCCTGGCCCTTCTCAGCCTCCCTACTGAAAGTTTGAGATCGTCCCTGACCCCTGGACTGCAGCTCCCCCCCCCCCCCGGCTTTCGGAGGGGGTACATCAGCCGGCAATGCGGTCAGACTGCCCAGCTCTGGGCAGACACCTGGTGACCAGATGCCAGCTCTTCTGCCTCGACGTCACCCAGGGGACAGTGTTGATCCCAGGCATTCCTGCTGTGTACCCACCGCTTGAACTCTCACCCACTGTCCTTGCCGTTGTCGTAGTCCAGGCAACCGGAAAGGGGTGGGAGTGGTGCCCTAGTGTACAGGTGGGGAAACAGGCCCAAGCCCAAAGGCCTGAGTGAGAAGTGTTGCTGGGGCTGGGACCAGCTCCTCTAAGCTCAGCAGTTTCCCACACCCTGCGTGGACCTCAGTGACCTTCAGGGTGCAGGCGGGCTGATCCGCATTGCCGGGCATGGTAGCTGAATAATGCCTCCCACAGGTGTCCACGTCCTGATCCCTAGAACCTGTGAACATGGGACCTTACGAGGTACAAGGGACTTCACAGACATGATTACATTCAGGTTCCTGAGATCGGGAGACAGTCCTGGGTCATGCTGCTGAGCCAGATGCCCTTACAAGTAGGAAGCAGAAGGGTTAGAGTCTGAGAAGATGGAGAGACAGAAGCGGAGGGCAGAGCAATGCAGGGCTGTGAACCGAGGGATGCGGGCAGTCTCTCAAAGCTGAAAGGGACAAGGAAGTGGGGCCTCCCCTGGAGCCCCCAGGAGGACTGTGTGCTGCCGGCGCCCGGAACTGTTAGGGAATAAACGTGTGCTGGTTTAAGCCACTGTGTGGTTATTTGTCCCTGCAGCCATGGGAACTAATATACCTGGGTGACCCCTGATATTAAAAAGGTGCTGCCTTGGGGCGCCTGGGTGGCTTAGTCAGTTAGGCATCTGACTTTCGCTTAGGTCATGATCTCGCGGTTTGTGAGTTCGAGCCCCGCATCGGGCTCTGTGCTGACTGCCAGCTCAGAGCCTGGAGCCTGTTTCAGAGTCTGTGACTCCCTCTCTCTCTGACCCTCCCCTGCTCATGCTGTCTCTGTCTCTCTCTCCTAGAAATAAATAAAAACATTAAAAAAAAGAAGTAACTTCACCCTTTTAAAAAAAAAAAAAAAAAAAGGTGCTGCCTTGGGGGAGCCAAGACTCAGAGGAAGTGGCAGAGAGGACCCGGCATTGGGTGCTCAGGGTGGGGGCGGGGTGCAACCCGGGTGCTGACAGGTGACCCCCGGGTCCGGGCCCACTGGACATGAGACGTGGGGCACAAGCCTAGGGCCAGGCCTCCAGCTGGGCGGGCGGGGCAGGCTTCTGCTGAAGTTTCAGAGGCTCACCTGCTGGGGGAGGCTGGTCAGAGGGAGCACAGTAGGAGTAGGGGTGCCGGGGACCCAAGCGCCCCTGAGGGGCGGCGGACAGGTGGGTGCAGTGTGGTCATGAGGAAGAGCCTGGGTGGCTCCCCAAGCTCCTCTCGGGGCACCTCCATCCATCCCTGATCTCCAGCCCTGCTGAACAGGCGTGGTGGGCAGCCTCTCTGCCACCAAGCTAAGCCTCCCCTGTCCCAGCCTCAGGAGCCGGCGGCCAGCCTGCACTTGGCCCGGAGCCGCACAGTATCCTGTGCCCCCCAGCACTGCCTGATGACGATGGGGAGTGTCCCCTGCCCCCGGGAAGCACCTGGGTGTCCTGCTCCTCTGAGATTCTTAGACCTCAAGGAGGCCACCTGCCCCCAGGCCTGGAGCAGGCACTCAGCTTGGGGGAGACTGAGGCAGTGAGAGGCCAGGGATCAGCAGACCTGCAGCACCCCAGCCCCCACCTTCTGTATGAGGACTAGATGGGGGGGCAGATGGTGGCTGACAGGGTCCTAGAGCGGCCCTTGGGCTGGGCCGGGCTAGGGCAGGGACAACGGCTGAGCTATTTTTGTTTATGGCACTGCGGCAGCCGCAAGGAGACATCAATCATTGATGCTCCGGGCCTCCCCGCCCATCCAGAGGCACGGAGAGCAGCCAGCTAGGAGGGGCGGACACGGCCCAGGGGCTAAGCCTGTGCAGCCCGCAGCCCGGACTCCTCATCCCGGCCCCGCCCGTGCCCTGCACCCTGGGCTCGGGTTCCCACGTACCCAGCCTTGGGAGGCTGCGGGCAAGCCTGACATCCCTGACTGTCAGGCTAGGGCCAGGGCCGAGGGGTGGCCCCCCGGGGTCCCCGGTGCGGCGCTCCTGGGAAGGAGGTGGAGCCTGTGTGTGCCAGCAGGAGGGAGCGCAGGGCGCTCCAGAACCACTGCGTCCCTCCTGACACTCAGCGGGGGCCGAGTAGGGCCGGGCGTGGCCAGGAGTCGGGCCCTAGACTCCATGCTTGAGGGCGGACAGCGACTCCTGAGCCGTGTCCAACTGCCATGGCCTTCCCCAGCAGGGCATCTGTCCCCAGAGGGGCCGTCAGGACAGGGCGGTGGCCGGGTGTGAGACAGCAGCTCCTGGCAGCTCCAGGCTCTGCGGCAGGCTCACGGCCAGGCTTCGCTGGGGGGCAGGGACCGGCGGGGAGTGGGGGGGCCAGGCTGGGCTTCCCGGGCTCCGCCTGAGTAGTGTCCTCCCCTGTCTCCCCTGTGATCCTGGGGCCAGGCTGGGGCTTCTGAGACATCCGCAGGTGGAAGAAGGGGTTGGACCCAAGGAAGCGGGGCCCAGTCTGGCTGGCCCTGGGGGCGTGGGGGTCACCTATGGTCTGTCTCCCTGTCTGCAGTGGCAGCCCGCCATCTCTGGTGCACACAGCTGAGGGGCCAGGCCCTCCTAGAGGTGAAATGGGGCCCACTGGGGGCCCAGGGAGTGTGTGTAGCTGAGCATAACGGGTGAAGTCAGCTCTCTGCTGAGAGCAGGCAGGAGCGGGGGCGGGGGTGGGGGGGCCGCCTCTGGGGCAGGGCTGTCCTGCCCACCTCCAGCCTGAATTTGGGGCCCTGAGCCAATGCAGAGCCAACTCTCTTGCTGCAGAGGGAGCAAGGCCCAAGGGCCACCCAGCTCCCAGCAAGGCCAAGGACAGAAGTGGCCCCAGTCTCCCCCAGCCCCTGGCCAGTCGGGGGGTCCCAAAGACCACCCCACTGCACAGGGGCTAGCTGAGGGCTGCTCCTTCAGCAGCCAAGTGAGACCCTCCTGGCCTCTGCTTACGAGGGGCAGCTCCCTGGCCTCCCCCCCCCGGGGCCCCATCATCCCCTTCCACACTCAGCTGGTGGGAGCCCCGTAGCCCCATACGCAGTGTGCTGGACAGTCAGGACATCACATGGAATGAGGCCACCTCATCAGACAGGGACCCAGGGGCCACACGATTTTACCAAGGTCCCTCACCTAAGGCGCAGGGGAACTGGGTCTGTACCCTAAGTCCCTGATTATTCAAGACTTTCCCCTTGTTCCCAGGCCCCCATGGCCAGACTCACATACACAGACAGGCAGGCTGAGATCCCAACAGATCTGGACGGATGCTGGGACACACCAGGGACACAATGGTGCTCCCTCCCTGCACCCATGGGTGGCAGGGCAGGGCAGGACCCCAGGAAGAGAGGAGAGCACAGGGTCCCTGGCTCCAGGGCAATGCTGCCCAGCCCAGGAGAAAACACCAGGGCAAAAAAGGCGAGACCCACAACCCACTGTTTGCACCTGAAGCACAGGGCTGTGCCCCACTCTGGCATGGGCTCCTGCCAGAGCCTCTTCCCAGCAGTGATGTGCGTGCCTGTCTGACCCACGCTGGCAGGCTGCCCGGCTGCGGCCCAGCTAACGGGAACTGGCATGCATGAGTCACCCTGCCGGGCAGGCTCACCTGGGCCCCGCTGGCTGCGTGAGCACCAGGAGTGCACCTGTGTGTGCACGTGCATGTGTCTGCCCTGTTGTGCGCATCTGGGCATCTGGGCCCAAATGGGTACGTGTGTGTGAGTGTGTGTGGACGTGTGTGTGTGCCTGTCTCAGTGCATAGGGACATATTGAGTAGCTCTGTGTCTGTGTATTGGTGTGAGTATGTGTGTCATCTTGACACGGGTGTGTTTATGTGTGTGCACTCACCCGTCTGTCTGTCCCAGCACCACCAGCACCATTCCCAGCAAGACCCCGGGAGGGTCCTCCTTGGCAGCAGCTACGCTTTCCTGGGTCTGTGCCGGCCCAGGCGCCCCAGCCCCAGCCCCAGCCCCAGCCCCAGCCCCAGCCCCAGCAGGACCCGCGCCTCTGAGGCACCCTTCCCCGGGCTGGACTGCAGCTGCCTCCCGCTCGGTGGGAACAGAATTCTCCGGGCCTCCCCACTCCCCGCTCCTTCCCTGAGGAGCACCTCCTGGTGCACAGCCCAAGCTGGAGGCCAGGCCAGCCCCCAGCCGTCCACTGGGTAGGCCCCTCGGCCAGCTTCTGGAACATCCTGGGTCCTTGCGTCCCTCCTCGTGCGGCTGCTTTGGCCCGGCCCCGACTCTTGCGGAGCTTCTGACCTTCAGCAGTGTCCCCGGGGGACCTCGCCGCCCACCCCCACCGCTGCCACCTGGTGGTCTTTCCCAAGCTCGCCGCCCCACTGCCCCAGATTCGCAGCCTGTGAGCTAGCCCGGCCTCTGGACTGAACACTTGCCGCACTCCTGACGTCCTGGCTTAGACTGTGCCCTGGGAGCCTGCCAGGGACCCCTCCCCGTGCACCCCAACACTGTGCTACCCGGCAGAGCACACCTCTAGACTGGGAGCCCCCAGGGCCGGGCCAGTGAGGTCACATCACATGCCCCTCGCCTCCTTGGGTTCCCGCTGCCTCTGTGGCCCCCAGGGTGCCCTGCACCCCAGCTTGTGACTAAAATGTCCGTCTCTCGGCTGGGAGGTAAGACTGCAGAGCGCGGGTCCAGTCCGGAGTCTAGGCGCGGCGTGTGGAGACCCCTTCCCTGGCAGGGGCCCAAAGTCCACCGTCTGGACCCAGAAAGGCCAGCTAAGGGCACGGGTCCAGCCGGCTGCGGGGGTCGGACTGGAGGCTGGACGCAGGCGGGGCGGGGGCGGGGCCTAGCCGGTCTGGGGGCGTGGACCGGGAGGGCCTCGGGGGCGGGGCCGGGCCCAGCGGGGGCGTGGTCGGGAGGGTCGCAACCAATGGGCTGAATGAGGCGCGGGCGGGGCGGGGCGGGGTCCAGGCGGTGGGGTCCCGGGGCGCCGGCTCCGTCCGCAGTCCGAGGCCGGCGGCCCGCGGCGTCGCCAGCCCGCGGAGGCAGAGCGCGGCGCCCGCCGGTCCCCGGCCGCCCGCGCGCCGGAGCCGAGACCCGAGACTGGACGCGACGGGCCGCCGCCGGCCCGCACCCCCGGCCGCCGCGATGTGCGACTGTTTCCACATGGTGCTGCCCACCTGGCCCGGAGCCCCCGGCAGCGGTGCGCCTCCTCTCCGCCTGCAGCCCGCTCCCCGGGAGGGTGGGCTCTGCGCGGGGGCGCGCGCCGGGCGGGGCGGGGTGGGCGCCTCGGACCCGCCGGGCTCCCGCGCGCGATCCTGCCTCCCCCTGCGGCACCTCTCCTGCCTCTCCCCGTCTCTGCGCTCACTCTGCCTCTCGCCATCGCTCGCTGACTCATCCCTGCCACGCACCCTGTCGCTCCCCGCCTCGGTCACTCGCCGTCCGTCTGTCTTTTCCTCTCTGCCACTGTCCCCTGCTGTAACCCTCTGGGACGTCGTCTGGTCCCTAGAGGCGGCCGCCCGGGGAGGGCCGCACGCGTGAGTGGGGCGTGAGAGCCGTGGGTCCCCAGGCGTGGTGACTTGCTGTCAGGCTTGCCCTCTGACCTGCTCTGGGGGAGAGCAGCCTGGCCGGACCCCGAGTTAGGGCTGTTGGCCTTGGTCCAGAGTCCCAAGCTGGGCCGGGCTGGTCCACAGCGTGGCCTCTGTGTGGCTTGGTCACTGGCTAGGTGGTGGCCGTGATGGGGCTAGACCTGAGGTCTGGAGTTTGGTGAGGGGCCTGAATGGGGTCAGAGGTCAGGCCACAGAGTACCCCAGTGCTGGCTAAGGGAAGGCAGGTGTTGTCCATGGGGCAGTACCCACTCCCCACGCCTCTGGCCACAGAATGGGAACTAGGTGCTCCTTATTACCTGCCTGTCCCTGTACTAGGTCTGGTTCCAGAGCCTGGGTGTCTCAGCGTCTTGCAGGGAAGGGGCGGGGAGGGTGAGGCAGGGGCAGTTCCTGCAGCTCTGGGTCGGTGGTGCGGCAGCCACACCCAGGACATCTGGCGAGTTGCCAGCAAGGGGGCTGGGGCCGTGCTGCAATGGCGCAGGCTGGCCACCCCTGCCTGGGGACACAGAGGTCGATGATGATGGTGGTGGTGCTCATGCAGAGGGGCCGTGGGGTGTCCCTTGGCCTGGGCACCCTCCAGCTACGGCAGGAGCCCCATGGGCCCTTCTGTTGCCCATCTGTGTGGTGAACACAGCTGACCTCCTGTTTGGGCTCCCCTCCCCGGCCCCCTGGTCCTGACTGTGGCCGGCCCCGGCCCACATCCCTGGGGATCACAGCGAGAGGGGAAGGGGCTGACAGCCGTGGGGCCATTGCTCTGCCTCCAGCATTCCGCACTGGCCTCTCCCTCACCCACAGGCTGCCCAGAGACTCTCAGGGTGCAGGGTCTAAGGCCACTCATCCGCCCCCTGCCTCGAAAAGGCCTGTTCTGGGCACCCTTCCCCAGCCGGGACCTCCATTCTCTCCTTTGACTTGGCGGTTCCCTGGCCTCTGGGGCAGCCCCTCACATCCCGCCTACAAACCCCTCTGCTCTTAGGGAATGAGATCGGTGGCTCTCATGGGGCTTTGGTAGGAGACCTCCTGGATCACAGCCCCTGGGGGTCCTGCCCACCAGGCACATGGCCAGCCTTCCGCCACCCTTCGCAGAGGGGGGGTCTTTCCAGCTGCAATTCCCTTGCAGCCGGCCAGAGATGGGCAGGCCTTGCTCTACCCTCATCTTTCTGCCCAGTCCAAACCTGCCCTCCTGGGCCAGCCATGCCAGGTTCTCTGACGACCCCTCCCAGAGCCTGTATGTGCTTCTAACCCTCAGCCTGGGGCAGGAAGCCATCTCCCGTCCAACCTGCAACCACAGGCTGCCCCCTGGTGGCCACGCCAGGAACACACCGCGCGGGGATCCGCCCAGCTCAGGGCACCTTGGCCAGTCCCAGGCAGCTCACCCCCAACTGCTTCCAGGCCCCTTCCGGGGCCCCTTCCCCTAGTCCCGCCTGGGAAGGGAACTCCACCTGGGTGCACTGCCCCCACGCAGGGCATCAGCCACTTCACCCCGTGATGGGCACCAGCTGTCACACCCCTTCCTATCCCGGGGGGCAGCCAGTTTCTTCCCAAGGCAGAGCTGGGTCCCGGCAACTAGGCTGACAGGGAGCACCCTACTCCTAGCCTGGGCCCCTGCCTGGTGCCTGAAGCCCCTGGCTTGGCCTCAGGCCCCTCCCATGCCACCCTGAGAAGCCCCCACCAGGTCCAGGGAAACCCCAGTTATAGCAACACGCCATGGGTGGGGTCTGGGTGGTCTCTTCTCAGTAGGGGGCCGTGGGGGCTGGGGTCCTTCGCAAGGGCACTGCAATGTGGAGCGTCCTTGTGGTGACCTCTGCACGGCCCTGGGCTTGGGGCTGCAAGGAGCCGCGGGCAGTGACTTGGATCTGTGAAAGGGGTGCCCGCAGCGGCCCACAGCAGAGGCTGGCAAAGAGCTGTGCAGTGGGGGGGGGGGGGGGGGGAGCGAGTGCCCGTGCTGCTGGCAAGTGTGTCTACGCTGTCCACACTCATGGCTTTCCCTGGGTTGTCCACACTGGCAGAGGGCTGCACTCCCATCTCGCAGACAGGGACACAGTCTGGGAGCAACGAGGCCGAGGCCCACACCACCCTGGAGCCTCTCTGCCTCTCCAGGGGCCAGAGAGGCCACACCACACGCTCAGTGAGGTGATGTCTGGCAGGTGCTGGCTCTGCCCTGCCCCCCAGGCGGTGCTCCCGAGTGCCCCCTGCAGCCTAAAGTGTCCCTGGCGGGGGCGGGCACCAAGGAGGGGGCAGCAGAGGTCATCCAGGGCTGGGGTACCCACCCTCCCTCAGCTTTAATGAGGCGGATTCTCCAAGCCACCACAGGTGTTGGAAAGTGTGTTCCTGACAGCACCCTAATCTTTTCTCCGTGGGGAAACTGAAGCCGGACAGCCTGCTCCTGCCCCAGGTCTCAGGAAAGAGGGTGGGGAGGGCCCAGCTGTGCCAGGAGGGTCCCGTGCCCCACAGCCCCCTGCCTCCCACGTGCGCCCGCCCTCTGCAGCTCATTGTGGCTGGGCCCATGGCAGGAATGCCCTCATGGCCTTCCCTCCCTCTGGCTGAGCTCTTCCGTCCTTGGGTGGGCTAGGAGCTGCCTCGTCCAGGTAGCCCCCTGGATTGCCGGGCGCACCCCTCACCCCCCTTCAGATTCCGACTCTATATCCTTTCTCCCATGACTGCCCTTTGGTGAAGGCGTCTGTGTTCCAGGTTCAGCCTGGGGCTGGCTGCCTGGAGGTGGGGGAGCTGAGGTGTCAGGAAGAAGACAGGAACCAGCCAGGCAGGTTCCGGGCAGTCCCCACGGGACGAGACGGGGCCAGGCAGGAGGGAGTTACGTGGCAGGGCTGGGGGCCGGGCAGGGAAGCAGGGAGAGCTGGGGGTGCCGCGCGTGGACTGGGAGCTTCAGCTGGATGCCGGTGGGAACCCCCACTCGAAGGGCAGCGGCCCCTTTTGCCGGGTTCCGGGCTCACCTCACACTCCTGCCAGGCCCCACCCCACCTCCTGCCTCTGCGTCCGGGCTGCCCCTTTGCTTTGCTTTTCTTGGGAGCCAAGGTGCTGGGAGCCAAAGGCGCACCGTGCTGGGGTAGGTGCTTACCAGTCCAGGGCACTGTCTGCAACTGGAGGCCGGAGCTGGGCCCGAGGGGCCGGGGCAGGGGCAGGGGTGGGGCGTGGCGGCTCAGGGTCCCTCCCGGCTTCCGGCCCTGCCCCGGGGTGGCATGGGGCGGGGGGAGGGACGTGGCAGGTGCATCGCCGCCAGGGGACTCATGGGCCTGTAGGCGGAGAGCCGCGGGCCACGGGTAGAGGGGGGCTGGCGGCCTCCCAGCCCTGCTGGTCTGGGACCGGAATCCCAACATGGGTCCGCAAGCTGCACCCCCCGCCTGGACACAGCACCGGCTGTGGGTGGCATGTGGGTGTCAGATGCCGGGAATGGGACATGGTGGGGTCCTCATCTGGGCCTCACCTCCCTGTCAGCACCCACTGCTGCCTGAGGGGCCGCCCGAGCCAGGAGGCTGGGGGGCAGGAGGCCCCGGAGGCTCGGCCCCATTCGGCCAAGTCATGTCCCCTCTGTTTGGGGCTGGAGCCCCGGGCCAGCTGCCGCTCTGAGTGGGGGTCAGCCCACGGGCCACCTCAGCCTCTCGTGCTCCGCCCCCTGGCACCTCTGTCTCCTGCTGGTGCCCTCGTCTCCCCAGAGCAGTGTGGACTCCTCCCGGGTGGGGAAGAGGATGCCCCCCCGCGGGGGCCCCTCGGCGGCAGCTCCCTCCCCGGCAGGCTTTTCTCCTGAGCGGCAGCGGCACACGGGGTTCTTCCGTGACACCCCCCAGGGACGCTGCGCTCGGGCCTGGCCGCCTCCCTGGCTGCCCTGCGCCTCCCCGGACAGCGGCTGAGTTTCCACGGTGACTCTGAGCGGAAGCCCAGGGTGTGGGCGGCTTTAACCTACAACCCCCAGCGCAGCAGGCACCAGCGCGAGCGTGCTGGGCAGCCCGGCCCTCGGGACCGCGATGCCGCAGGCCAGCAGGCCTCTTTCAGCTGCCCCAGCGCCTGCCTGGCCACAGGGGCCGGGGGAGGGGCGACACCGTGGCCCTTACCTGCCGGAGAGCCAGGTGGGACCCCCGTGGGACTGGACACCAGCCCAGGGGAAGGTATGAAAGGCAGCCCCTGACTCTTGCCCCTGCAAGGTCACAGAGGTCTGGACCCAGAGCCAGTTCTCCCGGCTGGCTGGCACCTGTGTGGCGACCCAGGTCAGGAGAGCGGCCTGTGCGTACACTGCGCTGGTCACAGGCCACGTGTGGGGAGAGCACAGCAAGCAGCATGTGCACCCCTGGGGACCTGGGGGGGTGCACAGGGAGCAGAGCACAGGGGTCCAGGAAGGCGGGGCAGCCTGCAGGCCACGGGGTTCTCTGCGGGACGCGGGGGCCCAAGGCCTGCGGCTGGCAGATCCGGAGGCTGGGGACGTGACTCTGTGGGTTTGGGGCACCCAGGCTCAGGAGAGGAAGGGCTGGGGTGACCCTGCTTTACAGCAGCATCAGCCTGCCCTCCTCCCTGCGAGGCCCAGCCCTTCCTGGGGGAGCCGACAGACGTGCTGGGTATCAGGCACAGAGAGCTCCCAGGTGAGGGCTGTGTGGGGCCAAGGGGGAGGGGAGGTCACTGGCCCGCTTGCCTGTCTCACTGAAATGGAGTCATTTGTGACCGTTAAATTTTTAGGGAGGGGGGAGGCTGGGAGAGGCCTGGATGCCGTTGCTCCTCCATGGACAGGTGGCCCCCCCCGGGGTCTCACCACCTGAGCTCAAGAGCCCCCCCGCCGGACCCAGGCTGCCCAGAGTCCCCTCCTCCCTGGGACCCCATTCCCAACATTGCACCCCAGGCCACTCCCGGCTTCTCAAGTCCTGGTGTGAGGCCCGCGGCCCCCGGCTGTCACCAGAGCCCCCAGCCTGCAGCCACCTTACTGAGCCTGGCCCGGGCTGGCGGGCAGGGGTGAGAGCTCAGCCCCCCATTGCCTTCTCCCCAGGGCCGGGCCTGGCCCATCACTGCCCCGCGAGCCGGGGCTGGGCCCTCAGCCGTGCGGGCCTGCACCAACCTGCTCGTGGGGTACAGGAGGCAGCAGCTGGCCAGGCCCCCCCCACGGGGCCGTGGGGTGTGGGGTGGGGCAGCTCTGGGATCCAGCAGTAGATCCGCTGATAGCGCAGCCTGTCAGGTCCTGCCCAGGCCTGCAGGGGCGCCCGCAGCTGGGGTGGGTCCAGGCGTGGGGTCGGCGCCCGGCGCGGGGGTGAGTCTTGGGGTCAGCAGCGTCGGGTAGCCAGGCAGTGGGAGCTTTGGGGAGCAGGTGACTGGGGTCTTCAGACTCACAGGCTGTGCTCCTCAGCCGCCACTTCTGTCCAAATGACTGGGAGGGGGTGACAAATGCGGGTTGCTGGGCCCCCACTGCACCCACCTCGTTGGACGCCCTGCTGCTCTGAGAGGCAGTGGCTGCTGAGTTTTGTCTCGAGGGCTGGGGGCGGGGGGGTGGCGGTCAGGCTGCCCCTGAGGGATGTGGGAGGGTGAGCACTGCTTCCCCTAAGGTCACTCCCTGGCCCTCCTTGGGTGGGCTGGGTGCTTCCCTGCTCTGGCCTTGGTGGTGTCTGCTGTGGAAGGGCTGGCTGTGCCCTGGGCCGGGGCCTCAGCACAGCCCGAGGGGCCCAGATGGAGCAGGACTCTCTTGGAAGGGCCCATGTACCCCTAGGGCTGTGCCTTGGCTGCCCCGCACCCCCTAACCTGGATGGCTCTGAGCCTCTGCACCCGGACCTGCAGGGAAACTGAGGTGCAGGGCCCGTGAACAGCCTGCCCGGGGCGTCCTATCTGACATCTGCATCTGCGTACCTGTCTACACAGCAGGACTGGACTGGACTGCACTGGCGGGTGGTAGTGACTCAGACATCCCTGGGCGGGCGGGCGTTTCCTCTCCCGGTCAGCTGCTTGGGCTGGGGGGGGCTCCCCAGCTCCTTGAAGCCCAGGGGGAGGGGCCTGTGAGGGGGCCGCCCATCCCTCTGGTGGGGCTGCTGCGGCCGAGGAGGAGGCCAGGGCGGGGCAGTGGAGGAGGGCCGCTGAGGGAGAGCCGGCTGGGACCTTCACTTCTGGGCAAGTTGGGAGGACTTCCGAGCTGGGTAAGCCGCAGCCGCTGTGTTCTGCCCCTGCCCCCTGCCCCCTGCCCCGGCCCAGCCCCGCAGGCCCCTGCCCCCCTCACCGCCTGGTTGTCAGCCCGTGGGGGCCGAGGGGGGGCTCGGGCTGGGGGCAGGGCATGGCTGTTATGTGCCCTGCCTCAGCCCCAGCCCTCCTTGCAAGGACAGGTGTGTCAGTTCACGGGGGCCGGGGCGCCACGCGGCCAGTGCCGCCCCAGGACAGGCAGGTCCCCAGGCTGGAGTGTGCGGCTGGGGACGGGCCCTCAGGCGCTGCCCGCTGCCCTGCGTGCTGCACTGGGGACCCTGGGGGTCTGAGGAGGCGCTTCCGGCAAGGCCAGGCTCCCCTGTGGGTGCTGCGTGGGCAGGGGTGCCTGCAGGGGTGGGCGGGGCGCCTGCGGGGTCCCGGCCGGGCAGCTCAGGGACAGAGACAGGCTCGGGCCCACCAGTCCCGTCTGTGGGGGGACTGAGGGCCTTTCCTGTTGGCTGCCGGGCGCTTTGGAGCTGGTAGGCTGGCGTGCCCACCCCTGCCTCAGTTTCTCCAGGTGCAGAAGGAGAGGCGCTGGGCCCACCGCTGCCCTCCAGTCCCACAGCTCTGGGGCGCCCTCAGACTGGGTGGGGCGTGCCCCTCTCCAAGAGATCTGCCCTGCTCCCCATCTCCCTCCTGCACTAGCCCTTATTATGCACCGACTGTGGGCTGGGCTCTGAGTGCTTGGGACCAGAGATGAGGCGGCGGCCAGAAGTGGCGGCGGGGTGGCCACGCTTGGCCCGGGAGCCAGCAGAGGAAGCACACGCGAAGAGTGCCAGGACCGGGGAGAGAGCCGGGTCTGCGGTGCGGCCCGAAGGTCTGGGCCCCAGGCCTCTGCGGGCAGGACGGCGGGCGTCCTGGGGCTGGGACGGGGCTGGGCGTCGGGGAGCGGGGCGGGGCCGTGTGGAAGTGTCCAGCGTGCAGCTGTGGCAGAGCAGAGCCGGTGGGCACGGACCCTCCCCAGGCGAGACAAGCAGGCAAGAGCAGGGGGTGGGGGGGCAGAGGCGGGAGCCGATCGGCCTCCGCTGACAGTACGGTTACCCTGAGCCAGTCGGGGAGGGGGGCAGGCCCTGGCCGGGTGGGTGTTGCTCGGGAAGTCTGAAGGTCTCATGACCAGTCAGCCGAGCCCAGGACTTGCCTCGTGAAGTTCCAGGATGGGGTGAGGCCCGCGCGTGCCATGTGCCCGTGTGAGGCCTGGGCTCCAAGCCCAAGGGCAGTGTCCCCTGAGGGGAGAGCCTGCCTCAGGCAACCCCATGGCTCCCTGCATGGCCAGTGGGGGGGGGCCAGGGGGGGCGTCTCCCGGGACTCTGAACCGGTGCTCGAGGGAGGGTCCCAGGGCCAGGCACACACGTCCACGCCCACACCCGTGCCGGCCTCTCGGGCCACCGCCCAGGTCCCCGCCGCGCTCTCCTCCTTGCCGCTCTTGGATCCCCAGTCCCGCCGTTGCCCTGGTGATAAGCAAACACCCCCACCGTCCCTGGCCCACCTGGACTTGCAGCCAGTCTCCATGCAAACTTGGGTTTTGTTTAAGCAAAGCTGCCCCACCCACGGGTGGCCCTACTCTGGACCCTCCGAGAACCCCCACGACCAGGGGCTGGCAGGGGAGACCCCCCCCCCCGAGTGGTCCAGAGCCTACGGGCAAGGTGAGTGAGGGAAAGTCATCCTGGCAGACGCCCGCTTTCTGCACCCCCTCCACCAGCCCCCAGCCAGCACACCTCACCCTGGCTCTGCCCTCTCCCCAGACCCACTTCCTTGAGGCCCTGCCCTAGAATATCCAATATTCTAGGGAGTAAAGCTTTTCTGCTGACCGAGGTGCATGCTCCCCTCACCCCTCACCCCTGGCCCCAAGTCCTGAGCCCCTCCTCCCTGACCCTAGGTACTAGCACTGGCAGCAGCTGGATGTGACAGTGGTGTCTGAGGCCATGGAAGGGTCAGGGTTAGGGGCTGGATGGACACTGGACGTGGCAGGGCCCTGAGCTGGGGGGGGGGGGGCTTAGGGGGCCACCAGGTGGCAGCAGCCAGAACTGCCGGGCTGGCTCAGCCTGTCACCTCTGCGAAGTGGGGGTGGTGCTGCAAAGTGGGGGTGACTGTATTTTTATCAGCCTGTTCGAGATGACCGCTGGGGCTGGGCTGTCTGTGGGGCCGCAGCGGGCACGGTCCAGGCCGGGTCAGGCAGGAAGACAGGACACTCTTCTGTTCACTCACAGCTGAGGGGGCCCACGGGGCAGGGGGCAGCAGGACCAGGCTCTGGGGGGCACTGGGGCCACCTGCCTCACTGGGGTACGGCCAGAGGCTGGCAGGCTGCTGGCATCCAACAGGCGGGATTTCCTCCTTCCTGTTTGTGCCCAGCAGCTGCGCCTTAGGGGGGCCTGAAGACCTAGAGCCCAAAGCCAGAGCCTGGGCGTCGCAGGGGTGCGGGTGATCCGGGCCGCTGCCCTGAGCTTGCTCTTCAGCTGCAGTGGGCGTGGAGCCCCGGGGGCTGCGGGGAGGCTGTTCCCAGTGAGGGTGCGCCTGGGCCTCTCCAACACCTTTGCTCACGTGGCCCTGGACGCCCACGGGACGCCCACGGGACGCCCCTGGAGTAGATTGGGGGGGTGCAGCTTCTCAGGGCCGGGGGTCCCTGCTCGACGGCGGGAGGCTCCCATGGGCGAGCGCCCCATCCCCACCCCCATCCCCAGGCACGGGGCGCCTGCCCTGGCCCCCTCCCCAGGCCTGTGGGACCCCGCCCGCTGCCCCTCCAGGGACATGCCTGCCGGGAGAGGGCGGTCACCGCTCCTGTTGTGTTGTGTGACTCAGGGAAACTGCCGGGCTGGCGGAGGAGGCTCTGGGCGAGGACTGGCGGGTTTCTGGGCGGGGGCGAGACGCTTGGCGGAGCCCGCCCCCCCAGCCCTCCTCCTGACGGCCCAGGCCACACCCCCAGGCCCCTCCTCTCCCCCTGCCCTGCTGGCTAGGGTGGGCCGATGCCAGGCGTCCCCTCGGCCCCAGCAGGGTGGTCATCCTCGAGCTGGCCCCTGCCCAGAGCTGGTGTGAGATCAGCACGTTTCCTCTCGGGATGTTTAGTACGATTCAGGGAGCGCTGGTCTCGGCTGCGTCTGTGGGAAGGTTGTAAATAAGGGTCTGAGCTGATCGCTAAGTCATTCCAGAGCTATTCGGTCTGCGTCTGCCGTGTGGGCTGGGTGCTTGTCTGCAGATACCCCAGTATGTCTGAATGTTCTCCACCACTGGCATGAAGTTTATCATTTCCTCATTTCACTTTTTCGTAGAATTTTAAAGATTCTCTTTTTTATTTTATTTTATTTTTTAATGTTTTATTTATTTCTAGAAGAGAGAGAGAGAGAGACAGCGTGAGCAGGGGAGGGTCAGAGAGAGAGGGAGTCACAGACTGACACAGGCTCCAGGCTCTGAGCCGGCAGTCAGCACAGAGCCCGACGCGGGGCTCGAACCCACGAACCGCGAGATCATGACCTGAGCGAAAGTCGGTCGCTTAACCGACTAAGCCACCCAGGCGCCCCTCTTTTTTATTTTTTTAATGTTTATTTATTTTTGAGAGAAAGAGAGTACGTGGGCAAGGGGCAGACACAGGAGGGGACAGAGGAGCGGAAGCTCTGAGCTGTCAGCACGACGAGAGACTTGAACTCACCAACTATGAGATCATGACCTGAGCTACCCAGGCGCCCCTTAAAGATTCTTTCCTGAGAAAGAGTTCAAATCCTGAGTGTGTGGCTTGATCCATTTTCCCCAGGTGGCCACACACGTGTCCCCAGTGCCCCTGTCAACAAGTAGCTGCTCCCAGTGCCAGAGGCCCCTCCCCCCAGGCTCTGCCCTCCCCGGGGAGCTGGCAACGGGAGTGGGCCTGTGCCAGATCGTGAACTTCCATCTGAGCTCCTTCATGGCCAAGTCCAGCCACCACGCATGCAGACGTGGCTTCTCACATTGTCCCCGCAGAACGTTCACCTGGACAAATACCCACAATCTCTCTCCGTTCTACTGCTGGCGGGCCTTTGAGACATTCTGGTTTCTGGCACTACCGGGGTGCCTGGATGGGCGTTTCTGTGCCTGTCTTTCAAGGGAGTGCATTTTGGTCGGGCACGCCCTTGGGTACGGAGCTGCCGGACCGTGGAGCATGATAGTGGAAGCTTAGTAGGTACTTAGTAGGTGCCGCCCGCAGTTTCCCAAAGTGACGGCACCAGTTCCCCCGACACCCACCTCAGGGTGGGGCTGCAGGCACCCACATGCTGGACAGCTCTCTGGGAGGCCACCGGTGCCCTCGCGCCAGCCCCGTGGGAGTGGAGCTGTGTCTGAGCTCTCGCTGGCTGTCGTCCCCGTGACCCAGCACGCTGAGGCCCCTCCATACGTTAATTCACTGTTCCATGTCTTCTTCGGTGAGGACTTGCCCATTCTTCCACCAGGCTCTTTGTCTTTTCCTTTCGTTTTGCACAAATTCTTCATATATTTGGGTAAGAGGCTGTGGTTCGGTAAGTGTATTGCAAATCTCTGCCCAGTTCGTGGCCTGACTGCTCCCTCAGGGGTGTCTTTCGATGAACAGAAGCTCTTTGCTTTAACGTAGACACTTGGTCAGCCACTTCCTGCAGGGAGAGCGCTTCCTGCATCTGGGTGAGAATTGTTTTCCTACCACAAAGTCATTTCTGATTATCTTCTGGAAGCTTTGTTGTTAAACCTTCAACTTTGGAGCTACAATCCACATGAAGTTCGTACTTTCTGTGGCTGACGGAATGGTGGAGGTTTTGCTGCACAGGTAGCCCGCAGACCCGGCGCGAGGAACTGTAAACACCTTAGTATCTGTGAGTCTGGCCCTGGGATCGTTGTTCTGTTCTGTTGGCTTTAATTCGCATTTCCTGGACGGCTGCGCGGTTCGCCGCGGAGTCCCGTGCGTGACGGTGCACCTTCCCTGCCGGTGTCTGTTCACATCTTCTGCCCGTATTTAATCGACGTGAGTTTTTTATCTTTCTCTGTTGATTCGTAAGTTTATTTGGATGCAGGCCCTTTGTCAGATGTATGCATGCATTTTCATTTTCTTAAGAGTGCCTTTCAAGACCAGAAGTATCTAGTTATGATGAAATAGAATTCGTCTCGTTTTCTTTTGTGAATCACACCTCTGGCATCCTGTCTGCCTCCCCAGTGGCAAAGAACGTCGCCCGTGTTTCTTTGGGAGGTTCTATAGTGTTAGGTTTTACCTTTAGCTCTGTGATTCATTAGGAGTTCATTTTTATGTGTAATGTGAGGTAAGAGTCCAGGTTTTTCGTTTTGTTTTGTCTTGTTTTGTTTTCCGCATAAATATCCAGTGGCCCCGACACCATTGTTGAAGAGACCATGATTTTTCTATTGAAATAACTCGGCTGCTTTGTCGAAACGCGATCGACCGCATGAAGTATGGAGCTATTCTGGACTTTCTATTCTGTTTCATTGATCTGTCATGTTTATACCAGACTCTCTTGATTCCGCTGGGGGTAAGAGAAGCTACCCAGCATGATTTAAATTGTCTTAAACTTTATTGAGACATTTTATTCATTTATTTTAAATGTTTATTTACTTATTTTGAGAGACGGGCAGGAGGGGCAGTGAGGGCAGAGGGGCCGAGAGAGAGAGAAACCCAAGCAGGCTCTGCACTGACCCCACCGACAAGGGCTCGAACCCACAAACCATGAGATCATGACCTGAGCCGAGACCAAGTGTCGGACGCTTAACAGACTAAGCCCCCCAGGCGCCCCTGCCTTTAATTTTTTTAAAAATGTTTTTATTTATTTCTGAGAGAGAGAGACAGAGAGAGAGAGAGAGAGAGAGAGACAGCGTGAGCAGGGGAGGGGCAGAGAGAGAGGCAGTCACAGAATCCGAAGCAGCTCCAGGCTCTGAGCTGTCAGCACAGAGCCCGACGCGGGGCCCGAACCCACGAATCAGATCATGACCTGAGCCGAAGTCGGACGCCCAACCAGCTGAGCCCCCAGGCGCCCCTGCCCCTGCCTTTAATTTTAAGGGTGGTTTGCTAGACACGGGACTCTTGCTTCACAGCATTTTTCCTCGAGCAGTTTGAGTGCGTCGGCCCATGCCCTCCAGGCCCCCGGGCACTGGGCGCCAGCTGTGCGGCCGCCCCCTCACGTGCGGCTCACACGTCTCTGGCCCCTTTCACAGTTTTCTCCTTGCCTTCGTCACTGCGACCACAGGCGTTCGGGGCCGGCCTCTGCGTGTGCCCTGCGTCCGCACACCTTCGGGGGCCACCCTTGCTCTGCCTCCTTCTCGCTCCCCTTTCCTCCCGAGACTTTGCCGGCTCCTTACCTGCTGCCGGGCCGACCGTGGCCCCAGATCTCACAGGCGCTTTCTCTCTCTTCAGTCTTTTCCCCATTTGCTCAAATTGGTCCGTTTCTTCTTGTTTTAAGTTATTAGTTTACTAATCGTCTCTGGAAAACTCCGCACCATCTCCAGGAGCCCCTGCAGACCCTTCCCTCCTCCCTGTCGCCGATGCCCACGTGGCGTTCGCAGCCTTCCTGACGTCCTTCTCTGTTCTTGGGCCCCTTTCCCTGCTTTCCTTCTCGTACAGGCCGTGTCTCACCAGTCCACGTGTGCGCCCCCGGGGGTCATACTCGCCAATGCCGCCTGCCTGCCCCCACCCGCACGGGCCCTGAGTCCACACACAGAGAGGAGTCTGGCGGGGTCCTGTCCACCCGGCTCCTTTTCCCTGAATTCCTGCCTCAGGTTCTGTCGCCGTCTCGGGGCGAAGAACGTCAGTGACCGTCTGCTTCCGCCGGAGTAGTCAGTTGGTCATGACCTTCCCGGTCCGGATACTTACTGTGTCGTTCGTGATGGCGGCCGAGCCTCAAGCAGCCGGGGAGGAGGAGACCAGATTGGTCAACTTCTCTTAGTGTTCAAGTTTTCCGATTCTTTCTTCTGGCGTCCGCGTTGGGACCCGGAGTCCCGGGAGCACATGTTTCAGCCCCCGGGTGTCTGCGCAGCTTCAGTGTGGTGTCGGGTCTCCACGGCCCCTCCCTTCCCTGGGCCGCCACGGCTTCCTCCTCCTGCAGCTGCTCAGGCCAACACCGTGGACACGCGCTCCTCAGCAGGGATCGAACTTCCCAGTTTCTTTGTGTGTCGTGTAACTTCTGGCCGGGGGTGGGCACCGCGGCTCTCTGCTGCGGCCCCTGCATCCCACCCCCTCGGGGCTCTGAGTGTCCTTTCACCCTGTTTGCTTAGCGACTTTCTCGGACTAAATCCGTGAGGTCTGCCCTGTCTGCGCTCCCCTCGCGCAGGCCCTCTGCCATCTGACCTGCACGCGCTCTCGGCCGGGGTCCGGGCCGGGGCTGTGAGGGCGCAGACAGGTGCATCGGCCCCCCCAGCCCGGCCCGGGCGCCACTGACTCAGCCCCTCTCTCTGCAGTGTCAGGCCGGCAGCTGCAGCCCGAGGACCCGGATGCGGAACCTGAGGAGCCCTGTGTAAGCACGGCCCCGGGGGGGACGCCCCCTCGCACAGCCCCTGTCCTTCCCCAGGCCCGGGCAGAGTCCCTCGACTGTCCTTTCCCACCAGGTGACTGCAGGGCCCGTGGACGACATCATCCGGCCGCGGCCGCAGGGCTCCTCCCCGGTCTACGAATGCGCTGCTGAGGGCGCCGGCCCCGGACTCCCGGTAAGCCTGCCGGACGCAGACCCACAGGCCACGGGGCCGCGCCCCCTCCGTCCCTGCCCTGCTGCCCCCCGGCCGCATTTACAGCCGCTCCTCCAGCCTCCCTGGCCCTCCCGTCCCCCCGGACCCCGCCCTTCGGCTGGCGCAGACGCGGTAGACATGGCGTGTGTGTGCGCGTTCGGGGAAGGGGGCCTGGGCGGGCACACACACGCGGTGTCTGGAGAGCAGGCCCGGGGCAGGGGGACCCGGGGGGGACCCAGGGCCGTACTCGCGAAATCCTGGTTCTTGCTTGTTTCCTTCTCCCCCTCCGCACAAGCCCCAGTTGCTGTGGGGTTGGCCCTGGGCGCGGGCGCGGGGCGCCGGGGGCCGGGCTCTGCCGGGGAGCCTCCCCGACCCCCACGCAGCGGCGGGCACACGGCTCCGCGCTGGGGCTCCCGGCCCGGGGCGGGGCGGGCGGGTGACCGGCCGCGTGTGGCTGCAGGACGAAGACTCACGGAGGAGGTGGGCTTCCTCGGGCTCTGGGGGAAGGAGGTCCTGGTGGAAGCGGGACTCAGGAGACTCGCGCACGTTTTCCAGGATGAGTCGTCGGCAGGTAGGTGTGGCAGCGCCTGAGGCTGGGAGCCCACGGGGGGGGGGGGGGGGGGGGGGGGCGGGAGGGAGCAAGGAGAGGCGCTTGCTTGCTGCCTTCGTCAGGCCTGCTCTGCGGGCAGGGGCTCCGGGGGCCGGTCGGGGCTTCTCCTGACACCTTGAGGAGGAGCCCAGACACCTGGCCAGGTAGACTCAGGTACGTGGGCCTCAGCGTTCCCGGCTGTATAATGGGTAAAGCTGCTGCCTGCTGCATACACAAGCCACGGACGACGCGAGGCTCCGGGGGCTCCCTGTGAGGTGAGGAGAGTGCACTGCCCCCTGAGGCGGCCCATTCTGTCGTCCGCGTGTCCAGCAGCTCCAAAGCCTGGCTGGACCTAAAGTGTCTGCTGCGTCTGAGGTCAGGCTGGCAGTGCCGTGTGCCGTGTTCCCCTGGACACAGGTGATGCTGCCCAGTCTGAGGATCAGCCACATGGCGTGGCATCGGTGCTCGCAGTGTGTGTGGAGGACGAGAAGGCTTTGGCTGCCGGGCCCAAAGGCGCCCTCCTTAGCCCTGCTGGGCCGCGGGGCTGCCCCCAGGTCCTGGGGGGCGGGGGTGGGGGTAAGAGGAAGCCGCCCCACCAGAGGCAGCTTGCAGCTGGCTTCCTCCAGAGCTTGGACTCTCAGCCTGGGCCATGGCTGGGGCCTCTGCTCTTGCCCCGTGTCACCTGCATGACGGGCAGGACTCGGGCCCCCGTGCTCGGGGGGAGGGGGCGGGGCCCCCAGCACTGACGCCCACAGCGGCACGTGCAGATGTTCACCGCAGCCCGGGGCTGCTTCTGGCCTAGTCCGTGCAGGAGGCGACAGAGGTGACGCTGAGGACGGAGGTGGAGGCTGGAGCCAGCGGCTACAGCGTCACAGGAGGCGGGGACCGAGGCATTTTTGTCAAGCAGGTGCTGAAGGACTCCTCTGCCGCCAAGCTCTTCAGCCTGAGAGAAGGTATCGTGGCCGCCCCAACCCTGGGGTCCCCGCGATTCCCGTCAGGTTGGGAGGGCCCTGGGGTTCAGGACGCCCCCGGGGGACCGCCAGACACTTCCGAGCTGAGCGGGGCTTTCTCACTGTGCCGCTGGGTGGCCTCCTTCCCACGCAGGGCTCCATGTGGGGTGGGCCGGGCTCCCCGTCAGGGGCGCCTCTCTCACACCCCTGTCTCTCTGGAAGGAATGGTGAGAGCAGGGGACTGAGGCCAGGGCCCGCTCTGTGTTTGTCTAGGCGATCAGCTGCTCAGCGCTACCGTATTCTTCGACAACATTAAATATGAAGACGCTCTCAAAATTCTTCAGTACTCAGAACCTTACAAGGTTCAGTTCCAAGTCAGACGGAAACGCCCTGCCGCAAATGATGAGGAAGGGGCCTCTGGTGGTGCTCAGCCCGGCCAGGGCGACAGTGAGAAGCAGGTGAGGCCGGGCCCCGCCGACGCCCCAGAGCCCAGGGCTGAGGCTGTGCGAGGATGCCCACCCACCCGCGTCCGTCCCGTGAGCCCAGGGCCCCAGAATTCGTGGGCCAGCGCAACCAGGCTTCCTGTCCTTGTATTTCAGGACAAAGAGGCCGCCGATGCGTGCACAGAGACCCCCACGAAGACCCTGGAAGGAAGTGGAGACAAGGAGAGACTGATCTCCAAGCCCAGGGAGGCCAGAGGCAGGCAGTCCCAGAAGGAGAGGCTCTCCTGGCCCAAGTTCCAGTCTATAAAGAGCAAGCCCAGGTCAGGGCCGAGGAGGTCACACAGCTCCTCTGAGGCATGCGAGCGAGGACATGCTCTGGACATGTCCCCCACGAGCACAGACACAGAGGCCCAGCTCCCAACAGAGGGGCAGGAGCAGAAGTCAGAACCGGACAGCCAGCGGAGAAGAAGGTTCTTAAACCTGAGATTCAGAGCGGGCTCGGGGAAGGGTCCGATGCTCGGGGTGCGACCAAGCACAGAGGTCCAGGCAGGGGTCCTAGAGGAGGCAGGACCCAGGGAAGACAGCCAAGGGGGCGCTGAGGCCACAACAGACAGGGAGGTGGAGGGACCAGAGGGGACGGCTGCTCTCACTGCCCAGCAGACCGGGGGGGAGCCGGACCAGTCCAGGCGGGGAACCCTGGGGGACGCGGCCGCCATGGCACCCAGGCGCCAAAGGAAGACAAAAGAAGTAAAGAGCCAGGACGACTCTGTGTCACAGGGGACACCTGAGATGCACTCGGTTCCACACCAAGGTGGTGACGACCACGCAGAGGTGGCCCAGGGCATGCGAACTGGGACTGCCGGATCGGCTCTGCAAGTCAAAGCAGACACACAGGGCCGCCATCCAGAATCCCAAATCCAAATACCTGACTTGAAAACACCCAAGTTTGATTTTCACAAAGAAAGAATACGAGATACAGTGGCAGGCACAGCCGCGGACCTCTCAGAAGAGACAGACCGCAAGCATGGGCAGCAGGCAGCCCAAACACCCACAATCCTCACGACAGAACGGGACGAGGGAGGAGCAGAGGGGGCAGAGGTGGGAGGCCGAGAGGGGCAGGCTAACGATGAGGCCACACACACAGACGGGAGACAGGAGAAGAAAACCATGTTCAAATTCAAAATACCCTCCTTTGGATGGTCTCCAGGGAAAGAAACAAAATCAGTCCAGGAACAGGACAGAGATACAGAGAGCACGCCCACAGAACTAACTGTGCAAATAGGAGACACAGACATACAGTCAGAAGGAAAAAAAAGAATGACAGACACAACTGTGAGACATCCAGGAGCCATAGAGGAACAACCAGAGGGTGTTGACATTCCTGAACATGTCTTCACCCTGGGAG
>NW_024082598.1:136278-143432 GCF_003009895.1 Hyaena hyaena | reverse complement strand
TTTTTGAACTTTTTTTTTTTTTTTTTTTTTTTTTTTTTGGCTTCAGGATTATGAACAACAAAATGAAATTTAAAGTGTTTAAGTTTCTTCTCAGGAAGGGCCTTTATTACTGTGTCACTGGATTCCATGGGAACAATATGATGGGATTTTTGTAGAGGATATGCCAGTTCAAAATGTTGATATTTAACAGTTTATGTGATACAATAACTTTCTAAATTCACAGCATCCTTTGAATAATGAAAGATAAAATATATTTTAAACAGTTGATCATTTAGAGTGATTAAAACATGAATCACTATATAATTTGCTACAATCTCAATAATTTAGATCACAAATATTTAACATGCTTTTCCCTTTATTTTTTATCATCTCACAAGTCTTATACCATAGGTACTATTCCAGAAATACTATAATATAATGTTATTGTCAGTGCTGTGACAAATGGGAGACTTGAGTCTAGCCATAGTTTTAGCAGTGACTAGCTATATGAGAATGTTACTTGGATATGTAACTTAGCCATTATGAGTTTCTTTACCTAGCATATGGAAATAATTACTGTCATGCTGAATGGACTGGATTTTTGTGAGATCAAATGAAATAATATGTGGGGAAAAAAACTTTAAAAACTTAAAGTGCTAAGGAAATGTGAAGGATAAGCGTTGTTTTTCGCTGTGTGGTTTTACCTTGATTGCTTATCATCCCTTGCTGTCTGATTTTACTCAGGTATACAGTTGTTACCATGTTGTCACAAATTCTCATTTAGTATATCATAATTAGGAACCAAGTGAGCTAGGTAAAATCTTTGATAATTTTCTATATCTACACAATCCAATTTCCTATATATCTATTTCATTTAGGAAAAATTATTTCTGCTTTTCTTTTAGTCTTACTCTATAAGGACGTTCGTTACAGGTACTGTAAATTTTCACACTTTATAATAGTGATTGCTTCAAGCCTCTCCAAAACAATGTTTTGGGGGGGAAGCAGGGAGAAGAGTAATTTGAGGGATTATTGGAGGTGTTAGGATCCGAATTTGTGCTAGGGAAAGATGAGGATGATTTCTCCCTTGTGGATATTCATGCAAGTCTCACTTAGCCTGTAAATATTACACACTGTTTGTTGCTCATAGTTTGCCCAATGAAATTCAAATTTGGCTCTCCATTGTAATTGCAAATGTTGTGGAGCATTTACAAATATGGATGCCTACACTACATGCCTAGAATCTGATTTATCTGGACCGGAATAAAGCTCGGCAGCAGCGTTTTGTTCTTATTTTCAGTATCTCTTCATCAGATTCTGATATGAAGCCAGAGTTAAGAACCACTGAGTTAGAACTTGCAGCTAGTGACCCTAAGGAAGTATGTTTATTTCCTGGAAGAGGTGACAGATCTTCAAGCTTTACTTTTTCACAGCTTTTGGACACACACCACCTGATTGTTACAACAATGTGCAACTGATTTAAGGGAGTCTGAGCAAGACAAGCAGATATAGCCAGAATACCATTAATGAATCAGTAAACCAAAACACACATTATTCTGTCAGAATAATCTTTGTACTGATGAGGGGGAGAGGAGAAAGAAAAGGGAAAGAGAGATTATTGAATGCTGGCTAAAAGCAGAGCACATAGGGAAATATAATTTGTGATAGAAACATTGTAAGAGAATGGTATCTTACACTTAGTAAAATCAAATATTTCCAAAGCAATCTGATATTATTAAAAATATATTAAGCACATAAAACTTTTCTAATTCTACTGGCAGTAATTAGGCTGTCTATGCACATTACCTGTTGTCCAAGCATGATAGTAGGATGAATAAAAATATTTGATGATTTTTGGTTTAAAGTGACCATATTTTATTTATAGAGCATTATAATATTTTATTAAAATACAACAAAACTGAATTAAATGACCAAGTAATAAAATTGGCATGTTTTTCTGATTCAATAGAAATATTTTGTGAAATAGCATTTATAATAATTACCAGACGGTTATACTTCACCTTTTAATTTTGCTGTATGTATTTGCAAAAGCTTTATAAACTGAGTTAAGTGCATAATTATTTTTAAACTCATGAAATTAAGTGATAAATTCCAGAAATAATTTGGAAAATATATTATTGGTTATGCAGGTAAATAGCTAATTTACATATGAGTTTTAAAAGAAGAAATATTTAAAATGATTTTAAGAAAATATGTGGGCAATTAAATATGTGCCAAATATTAATTCCACTTTAAAAATTCACATGATTGGGGCGCCTGAGTGGTTCAGTCGGTTAAGCTTCCGACTTCGGCTCAGGTCATGATCTCACGGTTCATGGGTTCGAACCCCGCATCGGGCTCTATGCTGACAGCCAGCTCAGAGCCTGGAGCCTGTTTCACAGTCTGTATCTCCCTTTTTCTTTGACCCTCCCCTGCTCAGGCTGTCTCTCTCTCAGAAATAAATATTAAAATAAATTTTAAAAATTAACATGATTAAAGCAGCTTAATGATTCTTAAATTATATAATCATCAGCCCAAATGTCTCCACTGTTTCAGAAGTACAAATGTATACAATTCATGTTAGTTGTTATTGGAGTAAAATAGCTATTTATGTAATAATTTTATGACTTTCTTTTGGGTATTTTGCAAGAAAAATATTCAGTTATATCTTTTATTTATAGTCATGATGCCCAACAATAGAGGAGAACTTATTATTGATCAGGAAAACGGACCAACCATCAAACAATTCCAAAGGGATAATAAAGGTAAAATGATTTTTGCTTATTTGATTGACATATAAACATTAGATAGTAACTGAATTAACATCCCAGTGCTGTATATTTTCTAAACAAAATATATTTATATTGTCTTTGGATAAATTCTTATAGTAGTAAGAAATTATGTTTACCTGAGACCTGTTTATTTGATGTTCTAAATTCCATATCAACCTAAAGTTTTTCTGTGCTTGTGGTTGGAAAGTTTACCTTAAGCCCTTTTATTATAACTGATCAGAGGCATCTGACTCTCTTTTTATTATATATTCTCTTGGTTAACTATGTTTAAATGACTCACCATTTGATACTTATGTTTGAAAAACCAAATTGCTGTCATGGAGAAGAAATGTTCCCCTCAGCCATCAAAAGAGGTTTTTAAAATATATGCTAATTTGGGGAATTTAAATGAAAGTTTAACAAGTTGCTACAGCCAAATATTTACCTGAAATGCTGATAGATATGATGCCAATCTAGCTTTTGATCCACTGAGATACATGTATCATGTCTGCACAGTATCAACTTTTTTTTAAGATATAGATTTAAACAAGGTAGGAAGACTAAGAATTTCAAAGCTATGCTATCGTGATAATGAAAACTGAATACAAATTTGAAAGACTAAAAGGTAAAAGAAAAAGAAAACATATTGGCATAGATTTTAGGCTATACATTATGGCTGTCATCATGAGTTAAACAGTAACAGTGAGCTAAAGAGCATAAACCAACAGGTAATTGATCAGATCATCAAATGGCCTGTTTGTACTTCAGCATAGGATGTATTTTTCTAACTCTACTAAAGATACTCAATATATAGAAAAAAGACCCCACGAGCTGAAGAGTTAATGGAGAAATTTATCTCTCTTCTCTAGACTGAACTTGCATCTTAATTATATAGATGAGCATTTTAGTTCGAATTTGGAATGAAATGTTAATTTCATTGATCAATTGTTGGTTTCCTTGCTATATGTTTAGTCATTTCTTATCCAAACGCTGAAAGGCTATACCTTCTGGGGCTCCAAGATGTAAATGACTGATCTCCAAATATTTGTCGGAATGGAAAAAATCAGTTTCCATATATTAAAATACCCAAACTATTACATAGGTAATGAAATTCTAGTTAAAGATGAAATTACATTTTTTTAATGTTTATTTTATTTATGTATTTATTTATTTTTCTTACATTGTTTATTGTCCAGTTGGTTTCCATACAACACCCAGTGCTCATCCCAACAAGTGCCCTCCTCCATGCCCATCACCCCCCTTCCCCTCTCCCCCACCCCCATCAGCCCTGTTTGTTCTCAGCATTCAAGAGTCTCTCATGGTTTGTCTCCCTCCCTCTCCCCCACTATTTTCCCCCTTCTTTTCCCCCATGGTCCTCAGTTAAGTTCCTCCTAATCCACTTATACATGCAAACATATGGTATTTGTCCTCTGCCTGACTTATTTCGCTCAGCATAACACACTCAAGTTCCATCCATGTTGCTACACGTGGCCAGATTTCATTCTTTCTCATTGCCATGTAGTATTCCATTGTATAGATAAACAACATCTTCTTGATCATCAGTTGACGGACACTTAGGCTCTTTCCTTTTGGCTATTGTTTTGGCTATTGTTGAGAGTGGTGCTATGAACATTGGGGTACATGTGTCCCTATGCATCAGCATTCCTGTGTCCCTTGGGTAAATTCCTAGCAGTGCTATTGCTGGGTCATAGGAAAATTCTATTGTTAACTTTTTGAGGAACCTCCACACTGTTTTCCAGAGATTTATTTCATTCTTAACCCAGCAACAATTTGTTCCTCTTTGCCACCATTCATGGCTATTTGAAGGACAGTGTGGTAGTAAAGCAATTTTTATACTAAAATCTGGAGCTGTACAAGATATATATGATTCTATTGGAACTGAAATTCCCATAAAAATGGCATTTAGGACTGGCCTATGTGTTGCAGTGCTCAAGTACACACTACTGTGTCTTATGAAAAATCAGGTGGAGAGCTAGTACAGATGTACAGTAACTGATAAAATACACAATGGTATATACTGGCATTTCTGAATCTCTTGCTGTGGAATGGCAGTTTTACTCATTTCAATCAAATAGATTGGTCACACATTCTGATGAGGACATTAATAGAAAAGAGTGGCATGTTAAACTGCACCCAGGTTATAGTGGAAAGCTCTCTTTTAAATGAAATTTTTTATGTCAAATTATATCAGTTATATATGTGATATTAAGATAAGATACATTTTATTCAATACATTTGAGTTATTAAAAGGAAATGGAGTTAAAGTAGAAGACATAACATTTATAGAATATGACAAGTACTGTTTATACCGCTGTGAAAGACATGTTTTCACATCTGTTTTGAGTAATATCATGATTTAATAATGATTTATAGCTATGTAAATTATAAAATGCCAGATTTAATAATATGTGGAAATTTCAGAAAAGAAAAAAATACTACAAGAGTAACTTCATGTAGCCCACCTCTTTCTCTGTCTTGTAAAATTGGGTGACAGTGCAATACATATCTCATTAATTTGCATTTTTCCTTGAATTTTCATATGCAGACATTTCCAACTCTATATGGTCTGGGCTTTCCTGGCAGTGATGTCCATTTAGACAGTCTCCAAAATGACTTACAAAAATTGGTACTTTAGTTTTGAATCACGTATTTTGACTAAACCGACTGATCAGTAGAGTGAAGACTCTGATTTTATTTTTCCATAGACTGTCAAACAAATTGAGTAAATCAATTGCATGTTATAACATTATGTTAAATGGTTTATACAGTCAGTTATGAGATGTCTTGGAGTAAACAGTTGTGATTATTCCCTGTGCTTACCACATATGGAAGCAAAGGCAAAAAGCAAGATCCTCTGCCCATGATAGCAACTGGTCTCCCAAACCACTTTCAGGAATAGAGGTTTTTGGTATTTTGCATTTCATGCTGGATGTATTTATTGAAAACTTTACATGTGCAATAAGCACTGATGATCAAATCTGGAATACTGTAGAAACAGTGGGACAATATTAATCATCTAACCCAATATTTGAGTCCACTGAACCATTAGATTTTAAATCAGTCCACAGAATACAGAAGAAAAGCTAATAATTTTAACTTCCTTTGATCATCAGAATCTAAAGCATTCCTTACTTAGAATATCATATTTGTTTTTATGCAAATGGACTAATTTCAGTTTAGAGGAGGATTTGGGCTGTATATTGATTCTCTAATAATGTAAATATACTCTATTCAATCAAATGTTTTTCTCTCTCTTTTCTTTTTTACGAATAGTTTATTGTCAAGTTGGTTTTCATATAACACCCAGTGCTAATCCCCACAAGTGCCCTCTTCCATGCCTATCTCCCTACTCCCCTCCACACCCATCAGTCCTTAGCTTGTTCTCAGCATTCAAGAGTCTCTCATGGTTTGCCTCTCTCCCTCTCCCCCACTATTTCCCCACATCTTCTTCCCTATGGTCCTCCGTTAAATTCCTCCTAATCCTCATATATGTGCAAACATATGGTATTTGTCTTTCTCTGCCTGGCTTATTTCACTCAGCAGAACACCCTCAAGGTCCATCCATGTCGCTACACATGGCCAGATTTCATTCTTTCACATTGCCATGTAGTATTCCATCATATAGATAAACCACATCTTCTTGATCCATTTGTCCATTGATGGGCACTTAGGCTCTTTCCATGTTTTGGCTATTGTTGAGAGTGCTGCTATGAACATTGGGGTACATGTGCTCCTATGCATCAGCACTCCTGTATCCCTTGGGTAAATTCCTAGCAGTGCTATTGCTGGGTCATAGGGGAGTTCTAGTGTTAATTTTTTTAGGGATCTCCACTTTGTTTACCAGAGGGGCTGCACCACTTTACATTCCCACTAACAGTGTAGGAGGGTGCCCGTTTCTCCATATCCTCGCTAGCATCGAGAGTCCTCTGATATGTTCAATTTACCCACTCTGACTGGCGTGAGGTGGTATCTCAGTGTGGTTTTGATTTGTATTTCCCTGATGAGGAGGGATGCTGAGCATCGTTTCATGTGTCTGTTGGCCATCTGGATGTCCTCTTTGGAGAAGTGTCTGTTCATATCTTCTTCCCATATCTTCACTGGGTTGTTTGTTTTTCGTATGTGTATTTTGGTGAGTTCCTTATGGACTTTGGATATTAACCCTTTATCTGATATGTCATTTGCAACTCTCTTTTCCCATTCCGTCGGTTGTCTATTAGTTTTATGGATTGTTTCCTTTGCCGTGCAGAAGCTTTTAATCTTGATGAGGTCCCAAGAGTTCATTTTTGCTCTTGATTCCCTTGCCTTTGGGGATGTGTCAAGTAAGAAATTGCTGTGGTGGAGGTCAAGAAGATTGTTTCCTGCTTTCTCCTCTAGGGTTTTTTT
>NW_024082598.1:0-135838 GCF_003009895.1 Hyaena hyaena | reverse complement strand
TACACTTTTGAGTCCAATTCTGAGTTCTCTATTCTATTCCATTGGTCTATGCGTTTGTTTTTGTGCCAATACCGTACTGTCTTGATGATGACAGCTTTGTAGTAGAGGCTAAAGTCAGGGATGGTGATAACTCCCGTATTGGTTTTCTTCTTCAATATTACTTTGGCTATTTGGGGTCTTTTGTGGTTCCATACAAATTTTAGGATAGTTTGTTCTAGTTTTGAGAAGTATGCTGGTGCAATTTAGATTGGGATAGCATTGAATGTGTAGAGTGCTTTGGGTAGTAATGACATTTTAACTATATTTATTCTTCCTATCCAGGAGCATGGAATGTTTTTCCATTTCTTTGTGCCTTCTTCAATTTCCTTCATAAGTTTTCTATAGTTTTCATCCTACAAATGTCTTGTATACTTGCTTAGGTTTATTCTTAGGTACTTTATGGTTTTTTGTGCAATTGTGAATGGAATCAGTTTCTTGATTTCTCTTTCTGTTGCTTCATTGTTAGTGTATAAAAATGCAACCGATTTCTGTACATTGATTTTGCACCCTGTAACTTTGCTGATTTCTTGGATCAGTTCTGGTAGGCTTCTAGTGGAGTCTGTCGGGTTTTTTTTTTTTATTTTTAATGTTTTATTTATTTCTGAGAGAGAGAGAGCGAGAGAGCGAGAGAGCAAGCATGAGCAGGAGAGGGTCAGAGAGAGAGGGAGACACAGAATCTGAAACAGGCTCCAGGCTCTGAGCTGTCAGCACAGAGCCTGACGTGGGGCTCAAACTCACTAACTGTGAGATCATGACCTGAGCCGAAGTTGGACGCTTAACTAATTGAGCCACCCAGGCACCCCTGTCAGGTTGTTTATGTAGAGTATCATGTCGTCTGTGAACAGTGAAAGTTTGACTGCTTCTTTGCCAATTCTGATGCCTTTGATTTCCTTTTGTTTTGTGATGGCAGATGTTAGGACTTCCAGCACTATGTTAAACAACAGGGATGAGAGTGGACATCCCTGAAGTGTTCCTGATCTCAAGGGGAAAGCTCTCAGTTTTTCCCCATTGAGGATGATGTTAGCTGAGGGCTTCTCATAGATGGCTTTTACGATGTTTAAATAAGTTCCTTCTATCCCGACACTCTCAAAGGTCTTTATTAAGAAGCAATGCTGTTTTGGGGCGCCTGGGTGGCTTAGTCGGTTAAGCGTCCGACTTTCGCTTAGGTCATGGTCTCGCGGTTCGTGGGTTCGAGCCCCGCGTCGGGCTCTGTGCTGACTGCCAGCTCAGAGCCTGGAGCCTGTTTCAGTCTGTGACTCCCTCTCTCTCTGACCCTCCCCTCTAATGCTGTCTCTCTCTCTCTCTCCTAGAAATAAATAAAAAACATTTAAAAAAAAAAAAAAGAAGCAATGCTGTTTTTTGTCAAATCCTTTTTCTGCATCTATTGACAGGATCATATGATTTTTATCTTTTCATTTCTTGATGTGATGTATCACATTGTTTGATTTACGAATACTGAACCAGCCCTGTAACCCAGGAATGAATCCCACTTGACCTTGGTGGATCATTCTTTTTATGTGCAGTTGGAATCGATTTGCAAGTATCTTGAGGATTTTTGCATCCGTATTCGTCAAGGATATTGGACTGTAGTTCTCTTTTTTGCTGGATCTCTGTCTGGCTTGGGAAGCAGAGTGTTGCTGGCTTCATAAAATGAGTCTGGAAGTTTTCCTTCGATTTCTATTTTTTTGAATAGCTTGAGAAGAATGGGTATTAATTCTGTTTTAAATGTCTGGTAGAATTTCCCAAGGAAGCCATCAGGTCCAGGGCTCTTATTTGTTGGGAGATTTTTGATAGCTGATTCGATTTCTTCACTAGTTATGGGTCTGTTTAGATTTTCTATCTCTTCCCGTGTGAATTTTGGTAGTGTGTGTGTGATTAGACATTTGTCTATTTCTTCTAAGTTGTTCCATTTGCTGGCATATAATTTTTTCATAGTATTCCCTGATAATTCCTTTAATTTCTGAGGGGTTGGTTGTAACAAGTCCAAATTCATTCATGAGTTTGTCTATTTGAGAGTTCCTTCCTTTCTTTTTGAGAAGCCTGGCTAGAGGTTTGTCAATTTTGTTTATTTTTTCAAAAAACAAGTCTTGTTTTCATTGATCTGTCAATTGTTTCTTTGGTCTCTCTGTTGTTTATTTCTGCTCTGATTTTTAGTATTTCTCTTATTCTACTGGGTTTGAGGTGCTCTTGTTGCTCTGCCTCTAGTTCCTTTAGGAGAGCTGTTATATTTTGCACTTGCGCTTTTTCTAATTTCTTGAAATAGGTCTGGAGTGCAACGTACTTTCCTCTTAAGACTGCCTTTGCCACATCCCATAGAGTTTGGATTGTTGTATTTTCATTTTCATTTGTTTCCATATATTTTTTAATTTCTTCTCTAATTGCCTGTTTGGCCCATTCATTCTTTAGTAGGGTGTTCTTTAACCTCCATGTTTTTGGAGGTTTTCCAGACTTCTTCCTGTGATTGATTTCAAGTTTCAAAGCATTATGATCTTAAAGTGTGCATGGTGTGATTTCAATTCTTTTATATTTATTGAGGGCTGCTTTATGTCCCAATATGGGATCAATCTTAGAGAATGTGCCATGAGCACTTGACAAGAAAGTGAATTCCATGTCCAAAGGATGTAGAGTTCTAAATATATCTGTCAGATCCATCTAGTCCAATGTGTCATTCAAGTCTATTGTTTCTTTCGTGAATTTGTGTTAGGTTCATCTATCCATTGCTGTAAGTGGAGTATTAAAGTCCCCTGCTATTAGAACTGTTGTGCCCGATTCGCGAGTCCCCATAGACCACCAAGGAGCTGACACCGTTGCAAGTACAAAAAGGGTCTTTATTACAAGCTCGAGCAGGGGCTCAGCCACCTACCAGTGTAGTGTCAGCAAGGTGAAGACCGAATAATAATGAGCATGGTTTTGATGGGGTAAGGGATGGGGATGTTACAGTGCGCACGTTGTACATATGGCATCATTACATAAGCTCTTATTACAATTGTACAGCACCCAAGGTAATAGTTTTGACTATTTAGTATCTGTGAGGTGTCCGTTACTTTTGGCGGGGACTCAATCATGACCTTTGAGTGTCTTTTGAAAATGACTAATTATGAGGTGAGCTCAAAGGGCCTACGTGGGGTTTAGGCAAGTGGTGAGTAATCGGTTAATTTGTCTGCAGTTTCCAGCCTTGACTCAGACCACAGAAATGTTTAGCTGATCTGACAGCGGTCCAAGGGTGGCTTTAGCCTTGAACAATCCAAGGCTTTTTCTGGAACTGGGGCTACATGTAGCCCGAGGTTGCTCTTAATGGAGGCCTTAATCTCAAAATGACATTATTTAGGCTTTTCAGCATAAATTTATCTATAAGCTTGTTTCTGTTTGTGATTAATTGTTTTAAATATTTAGGTGCACCCGTATTTGGTGCATAGACATTTATAATTGTTATTTCTTCCTGATGGATAGACCTTGTAACTATTATATAATGCCCTTCTTCATCCCTTGTTATTGTCTTTAATTTAAAGTCCATTGTGTATGATATAAGTATAGCTACTTCAGCTTTCTTTTGTCTTCCCACAGCATGATATATATTTTTCCATCCCGTTACTTTTAATCTGAAGGTATCCTCCAGTCTAAAATGTGTTTCTTGTAGACAGCAAATAGATGGATTTTGTTTTTGTTATTTTTTCCATTCTGCTACCCTATGTTTTTCGATTGGAGCATTCAGCCCATTTACATTCAGTGTTATTATTGAAATATGTGGGTTTAGAGTCATTGTCACCGTTGTGGGATTCATGCTTGTGGTGGTGTCTCTGGTATCTTGCGTTCCTTGTAACAGTTCCCTCAGAGAGTCCCCTTCAGTATTTCTTGAAGGGCTGGCTTAGTGGTGACAAATTCTTTCAATTTCTGTTTATTTGGAAAGACTTTTTTCTCTCCTTCTATTTTGAATGACAGGCTTACTGGATGGAAGATTCTTGGCTGCCTATTTTTTCTGTTCATCACATTGAAGATCTCCTGCCATTCCTTTCTGGTCTGCCAAATTTCACTACATAGGTCTGTCACCTCTCTGGTAGGTTTCCCTTTATACGTTAGGGTCCTTTTCTCCCTAGCTGCTTTCAACATTCTCTCTTTGTCCTTATATTTTTCCAGTTCCACTATGATTGATTCAAGTTACGTCTCAGGGGAGTTCTCTGTGCCCCTTGAATTTCAACGTCTACTTCCCTCTCCAGGTTGGGGAAGTTCTCTGCTATAATTTGTTCCAGGACTCCTTTAGCAGCTTTCCCTCTCTCTTCCTCTTCTGGAATTCCTATGATACGGATATTGTTCCATTTGATTGTATCGCTGAGCTCTCGAACTCTTCTTTCATATTCCTCGATCAGTTTATCAGTCTTTTTCTCAGCTTCCTCTTTTCCTATAATTGTGTCTTCCAAGTTACTTATTCTCTTTTCTGCCTCTTCATTGTGCATTGAATGCCTCCATTTCATTATGTATCTCATTTGTCACATTTTTTAATTCACCATAACTATTTTTAAGCTCCATAGTGTTTGTAGCCATAGTTTCTCTGATGTCCTCTATGCTTTTTTCAAGCCTGGTGATTAATTTTATGATTATTGATCTAAATTATTGTTTAGTTATGTTGCTTATATAGGTTTTGAGCAGTTTTCTAGCTGTCATTTCTTCCTGGAGTTTCTTTGCAGGAGCCTTCTTCCATTTCATCATTTTGGTTATCTTTCTATGTCTTGTTACTTTTATTTTTTTATTTATTTTTTTTAAATAATTTTATTTATTTCGAGGAGAGAGAGAGACAACGTGAGCAGGGGAGGGTCAGAGAAAGAGGGAGTCACAGACTGAAGTAGGCTCCAGGCTCTGAGCTGGCAGTCAGCACAGAGCCCGACGCGGGGCTCGAACCCACGAACCGCGAGATCATGACCTAAGCGAAAGTCGGACGCTTAACCGACTAAGCCACCCAGGCGCCCCTATGTCTTGTTACTTTTAAAAGCTTGTTGTACACACGTACCTTGTGAATTCTGCTGTATTAGAGAGGGTTATTTTGACTGTTCAGGGCCTGTGTGTTCAGGAAGTGTTCTTTGGATGGTGTCTCTTGGTTTCTCTTGTTGAGAATTTGGTTAATTCTTTTCCCTACTGGTAGTGGTATTTGGGACTCTCCACCATGTTTAGTTTGCCTTGTTTCTTGAGGCAGCCCTGGAAAAGGAAAACACAACCACAGAGGGAACACAGGTACACAAACGCACAGACAATACCAATAGACACGCAAGCCCAGGCTCAGGTAAAAGCAACTACAACAACAAAACAGCTATCTGGGGGGAATGGGAGTGGTTTGGTGTAGGCAGGCCTTGTCTCCACTGTGTCCGATGGCCTCCCTGAGGCCCTGACTTAGTGATTGTGGGGAGAAGAATGGTGTCACCCCAGTTCCTTCTCAACCAAGAGTTGCAAATCAATTCTTCGGGTCTTATCTCCCTGTACTGACCATGTAGTCAAGATGGGCTGAGTCCTATGCCCCAGGCTCTGCCTCGTTTCCAGGTCCCAGTCCGCGGACGTTGTTATACTGCCCTGATCAGTCCCTCTGGTTGTTGCTTCCCTGTTGCCGGGGGTTCAGTGGGAAGTGGGGAAAGTGTCGCAACCTCAGAACCGCTGGGGTAAAACAGTGATACAACCTGAGTGTGTATGGGGAACGTAGCAACTTCAGGTCCTCAGAGTCTGTGTCTCCTCAGCCACCGCTGCCAATTCAGCGGGCTGCTGTCTCATGCTCTGCTGTTGCTTCACTGGGTGCCGGCAGTGCTTTGCCGGGTTTCCACAGCCACTCGTGTCACTGCCGCCACCGCTAAAGCAGACCTTGTTTTTCTCTCTTTGTTCCTGAAATAATGTTAGATACTGCACTAAAACTTTCAGGCCAAGTGATGCTATTTAGGTGTTTAGAAATTATTATTGTTTCTGGTTAAAATAGAAAATGTATCTTCTAAATATTATATTGTTTTGAGTGAGAGGCAAGTGTATTGGGCCAACTAAAATACAAAACTCATTACAAATAGGCGGGGCAAGATGGCGGAGAAGTACCGACCTCCGTGCATTGCACTCGCTCCCATACCTCACACGGAAAAGATCTAAAGCCATAGAAATGACACAGAATCCACTGAGAAAGCCTTCTAATGTGAGTGCGAATTGGGGAAGATAAAATCAGGCAGGGATCGGAGACTGGAGGGACAGGGCGATACCCCTTTGTGGGGAGTGAGAGGGGGAAAAAGAGAGAGTCCAAAAGTACTCAAGATACGGGCCCTACGACTGGGAAACAGAAAAACCTCTGCTTGGGGCATAGAAGGACAGTGCACGCCAAATCCCGCACGGAAATCATCACGGAGCGGCTGCGCGCGAGCAAACTAATCTTGGAGTGGCTGCGCAGCACAGGCACCACTCTTTGTTCCTTTGAATTCCCAGCACAACTAGATTCCTGGAGGAGCCCTGCTCAGACCTCCGCGCTCTGAGCTGGCTGGAACTTTAGAGGGAAGATGAAGGGCTTAAAACTGGGAGATTTGTCTTCGAGTTAGTGTTTCGGGTGACGAGACACAGAGGGACCTGACTTCCCTCTCTCCAGTGGGCCAGACACGCCCTGCAGGGAAGCCCCCACCCATGCTCGCCAACCCAACCTGGAGGAAAGGGAGCAGAGGCTTTTGGCTCCACGCTCAGGGCTAGGCAAGACGCTTGGAATTGGCCTGAGGTGATCGCCTGCCAGGTTGTGGCTGCCTCGGTTTCAGTCAGGCCCGCGGACTGCACTGGAAACTAGCTGGCCTGGGTTAAAGATCGCGACCCACCCGGCACGGGAGTTTACACACCCAAAAAAGTGAGGTGCAGCGCTTGGCTCAAGAAGGGACTGGCGCACCGCCACTCTCCTCACCACAACCACTAAGGCAGAACTCCCGCCTGATGATTTGGATCACACCACGCCCATCCCTGCTAGAGAGCTGCCCTCCTCCTTTTTCTTTTTTTTTCTTAACCCTTTGTCCCAGAACACTGACCCCATTATCTTTGATTACTGGCTTGCTTAAACAGTCACAGCTAGTCCATTCTGTAGATGTAAATCTACACCTACCGACATTCTCATCTCTTTCTCTCAGGAGTAATTAGACTATATACTTTCTCTGGATAACACCAGCGTCCTTCTCTCACCTATCCAACCATATTCCACCCCTTACTTCTTTGAAGAAAGTTTCTTATCCCTACTGCCTGTTCATTCTATTTCCAATTTTGCCTCATCCCTGCCCTGTCTTCTCTTTCTGTCTCTATGCTGTTCAACCAGCACTGCATACACACGGCTATTTAACTGTAGCTGGGAAATCCGGTTATATGCTTTAAACCGTTCTTTGTCCATCGGTTTTCTTCTTTCTTCCTATCCTTTTCTTCTTTTTGACTCTTTTATGTATTTTTTACTCTATTATTCGCTCTCCTTCCTCCGTCTTTTCTCTTAACTTTTTCATTTTCCCTCTTGCTTTGCATGTTAGTTGAATTAGCCTGTGCGTTTGTGTGCTCCTGCTCCCTGTGTGTTTGTTTGTCTGTTTTCTTCTCCAGGGCTACCTCAAGAAACAAGCTAGAGTGCACAAGGTGGAGAGTCCCAAATATCACTACGAGTAGGAAAATAAAATAACCAAGGTCCCAACAAGAGAGACCAAGAGATACCATTCACAAAACACTCTCTGAAAGAATTGGCCCTGGACACTCAAAGAGTCTTCTTGGATACAGCAGCGATCACAGGTGCAGAGAGCATAACAAGTATTTAAATCTAACAAGAGTCAGGGGAGCCTGAGTGACTTAGTTGGTTAAGCATCCAACTTTCGCTTAGGTCATGATCTTGAGGTTAGTGGGTTCGAGCCCCGCATCGGGCTCTGTGCTGACTGCCAGCTAAGAGCCTGGAGCCTGTTTCGGAGTCTGTGACTCCCTCTCTTTCTGACCCCCCTCCACTCACGCTGTCTCTCTCTCTCTCCTAGAAATAAATAAAGGATTAAAAAAATTTAAAAAAAAGTTTTTTATAAATCTAACAAGAGTCAGAAAGCTAAGTAAAATGATGAAACGAAAGAGCTCTTCTCCAAAGAAACTCCAAGAAGAAATGACAGCTAATGAACTACTCAAAACAGGTATAAGCAGCATAACTGAACAAGATTTTAGAATAATAATCATATAATTAATAGCTAGGCTTGAAAAAAAGCATAGGAGACATCAAAGAAAGTATGGCTGCAGACAACATGGAGAATATAAATAGGCATGGAGAATTTAAAAAATCGATAAATGAGATACATAATAAATTAGAGGCCTCCAATGCGTGCCTCTGAAGAGGCAGAAAGGAGAATAAGTGATTTAGAAGACACCATTATAGAAAAATAAGAAGCTGACAAAAAAAAAAAAAAGAGAGACAAACTGATCCAGGAGCATGATTGAAGAGTTTGAGAGCTCAGTGATACGGTCAAAAGCAACAATATCCGTATCATAAGAGTCCCAGAAGAGGAAGAGAGAGGGAAAGGTGCTGAAGGAGTCCTGGAACAAATTGCAGCAGAGAACATCCCCAACCTGGGAAAGGAAGTAAATGTTGAAACAGAAGAGGCTCAGAGGACCCAGGTCAGACATAACTTGAATCGATCTTCTGCACGCCATATAATTGTAAAAATGGCAAAATATAAGGATAAAGAGAGAATTCTGAAAGGAGCTAGGGAGAAAAGAGCCCTAACATACAAAGGGAAACCTATCAGAGTGGTGACAGACCTATCTACTGAAACTTGTCAGGCCAGAAAAGAATGGCAGGAGATCTTCAATGTGATGAACAGTAAAAATATGCAGCCAAGAATCCTCTGTCCAGCAAGCCTGTCATTCAAAATAGAAGGAGAGATAAAAGTCTTTCCAAATAAACAAAAATTGAAAGAATTTTTCAGCACTAAGCCAGTCTTACTAGAAACCCTGAGGGGGACGCCCTGAGGGAAATGTTGAAAGGAACAAAGATACCAGAAGCATCACCACAAACATGAACCCTACAAAAGATTCAAAGAATCTAAACCCACATATTTCAATAATAACACTGAATGTATATGGGCTGAATGCTCCAATCAAAAGACATAGGGTAGCACAATGGATAAAAATAAAAAAATCCATCTATATATTGTCTACAGGTAACTATTTTTGGCCTGGAATATACCTTCAGTTTAAAGTAAGGGGATGAAGAATTATCAATCATGCTACGGGAAATCAAAAGAAAACCAGATTAGCTATCCTTATATCACACAACCTGGACTTAAAGACAATAACAAGAGATGAAGAAGGGCACCACATACTATTTACAGGGTCCATCCATCAGGAAGAACTAACTATCATAAATGTCTATACACGGAATATGGCAGCACCTAAATTCTAAAACAATCACAAACAGAAACAAGCTTATAGATAATGTACTAAATGCAGGGGACTTTAATACACCACTTACAGCAATGGATAGGTCAACCAAATAGAAAATCACTAAAGAAACAATGGTCTTGAAAGACACATTGGACCAGATGGATCTGACAGATATATTTAAAACGTTACATCCTGAGGCCAAGGAATTTACTTTCTTCTCAAGTGCACATGGCACATTCTCCAAAATAGATCACATACCGGGACATAAAGCAGCCCTCAATAAATATAAAAGAATTGAGATCATACCATGCACACAGATCATAATGCTTTGAAACTTGAAATCAATCACAAGAAGAAGTCTGGAAAACCTCCAAAAACATGGAAGTTAAAGAACACCCTAATAAAGAATGAATGGGCCAATCAGGCAATTAGAGATGAAATTTAAAAATATATGGAAACAAGTGAAAATGAAAACACAACAATCCAAACTCTATGGGATGTGGCAAAGGCAGTCCTACAAGGAAAGTACATTGCTCTAAAGGCCTATTTCAAGAGATTAGAAAAAGCACAAGTCCAAAATCTAATAGCTCACCTAAAGGAACTAGAGGCACAACAACAAGAGCCCTGCAAACCCAGTAGAGGAAGAGAAATAGTAAAACTTAGATCACAAATAAACAACATAGAGACCAAAGAAACAATTGAACAGATCCATGAAACCAAGAGTTGGTTTTTTGAAAAAATAAACAAAATTGACAAACCTCTAGCCAGGCTTCTCAAAAAGAAAAGAGAGAGCAACCAAATAGAAAAAATTATGAAACCAAATGGACTTATTACAACCAACCCTTCAGAAATACAAGCAATTATCAGGAAATACTATGAAAAATTAAATGCCAACAAATTGGACAACTTAGAAGAAATGGACAAATTTCTAAACACGCACTCACAACCAAAATTCACACGGGAAGAGATAGAAAATCTGAACAGTCGTATAACGAGTGAAGAAATCGAATCAGTTATCAAAAATCTCCCAACGAATAAGAGCCCTGGACCTGATGGCTTCCCTGGAGAATTCTACCAGACATTTAAAACAGAATTAATCCCAATTCTTCTCAAGCTATTCCAAAAAATAGAAATCGAAGGAAAACTCCCGGACTCATTTATGAAGCCAGCATCACTCTGATTCCCAAGCCAGACAGAGATCCAGAAAAAAAAGAGAACTACAGGCCAACATCCTTGATGAATACGGATGCAAAAGTCCTCAACAAGATCCTTGCAAATCGAATCCAACCGCACATAAAAAGAATCATCCACCAAGACCAAGTGGGATTCATTCCTGGGTTACAGGGCTGGTTCCACATTCGCAAATCAATCAGTGGGATCCATCACATCAACAAAAGAAAAGATAAAAACCATATGATCCTGTCAATAGATGCAGAAAAAGTATTTGACAAAAAACACATCCCTTCCTGATAAAGACTCTAGAGAAAGTCGGGATAGAAGGAACCTACGTAAACATCATAAAAGCCATCTATGAGAAGCCTTCGGCTAACATCATCCTCAACGGGGAAAAACGGAGACCTTTCCTCCTGAGATCAGGAACACGACAGGGATGTCCACTCTCACCACTGTTGTTTAACATAGTGCTGGAAGTCCTAGCATCAGCCATCAGACAACAAAAGGAAATCAAAGGCATCAGAATAGGCAAAGAAGAAGACAAACTTTCACTCTTTGCAGATGACATGATACTCTACATAGAAACCCGACAGACTCCACCAGAACCCTGCTAGAACTGATCCAAGAAATCAGCACATTTGCAGGGTACAAAATCAACGTTCATAAATCGGTTGCATTTTTATACACCAGTACTGAGGCAACAGAAAGAGAAATCAAGAAACTGATCCCATTTACAATTGCACAAAAAAGCATAAAATACCTCAGAATAGTCCTAACCAAGGATACAAGAGATCTGTATGAAGAAAACTATAAAAAACTTATGAATGAAATTGAAGAAGACACAAAGAAACGGAAAAACATTCCATGCTCATGGATAGGAAGAATAAATATAGTTAAAATGTCATTTCTACCCAAAGCAATCTACACATTCAATGCAATTCCAATCAAAATTGCACCAGCATACTTCTCAAAACTAGAACACACTATCCAAAAATTTGTATGGAACCACAAAAGACCCTGGAATTGCCAAAGTAATACTGAAAAATAAAACCAAAACGGGAGGTATCACCATCCCAGACTTTAGCCTCTACTACAAAGCTGTCATCCTCAAGACAGTATGGTATTGGCACAAAAACAGACTCATAGACCAATGGAACAGAATTGAGACCTCAAAAGTGGACCCAAAAGTATAAAGCCAACTAATCTTTGACAAAGCAGGAAAGAATATCCAATGGAAAAAAGACAGCCTTTTTAACAGATGTTGTTGGTAGAACTGGACAGCAACAGTTAGAAGAATGAAACTAGATCACTTTCTCACACCATACACAAAAATCAACTCAAAATGGATAAAGGACCTGAACGTGAGACAGGAAACTATCATCAGCCTAGAGGAGAAAGCAGAAAACAACCACCTTTAACTCTACTGCAGCAACTTCTTACTTGACACATCCCCAAAAGCAAGGGAATCAAGAGCAAAAATAAATGATTGGGACCTCATCAAGATTAAAAGCTTCTGCATGGCAAAGGAAACAATCAATAAAATTAACAGACAACCCACGGAATGGGAAAAGATTGTTGGACATGACATATCAGATAAAGGGTTAATAATCAAAATCTATAAGGAACTCACCAAACTCCAAGCCTGAAAAACAAACAACCCAGTGAAGAAATGGGCAGAAGATATGAGCAGACACTTCTCCAAAGAGGACATCCAGATGGCCAACAGGCACATGAAGCGATGCTGAACATCCCTCCTCATAGGGAAATAGAAATCAAAACCACACTGAGATACCACCTCACGCCAGTCAGAGCGTCTAAAATGAGCAAATAAGAGAAGTCGAGATGCTGGCAAGGATGTGGAGAAACGGGCACCCTCCTACACTGTTGGTGGGAATGTAAACTAGTATAGCACCTCTGGAAAATAGTGTGGAGGTTCCTCAAAAAATTAACACTAGAACTTCCCTATGACCCAGCAATAACACTGCTAGGAATTTATCCAAGGGATACAGAAATGCTGATGCATGGGAGCACATGGACCCCAATGTTCATAGCAGCACTCTCAACAATAGCCAAAACATGGGAAGAGCCTAACATCAACGGACGAATGGATGAAGAAGATATGGTTTATCTACCCAATGGAATACTACATGGCAAAGAGAAAGAATGAAATCTGGCCATGTGTAGCAACATGGATGGACCTTGAGGGTGTTATGCTGAGCGAAATAAGTCAGGCAGAAAAGGACAAATACCATATGTTTGCACGTATAGGAGGATTGGGAGGAAATTAACCGAAGACCATGGGGGATAAGAAGGGGGAAAATAGTGGGGGAGAGGGAGAGAGGCATACCATGAGAGACTCTTGAATGCTGAGAACAAACTGAGTAATGATGGGTATGGAGAGGAGGGGAAAGGAGGTGATAGGCATTGAGGGGGGCACTTGTGAGAATGAGCACTAGGTGTTATATGAAAACCAACTTGACAATAAACTACTTGGAAAAAAAGAAGGGGGGAAATAGTGGGGGAGAGGGAGGGAGGCAAACCATGAGAGACTCTTGAATGCTGAGAACAAACTGAGGACTGATGGGTGTGGGGGGGGGAGGGGAAAGGAGTTGATGGGCATTGAGGGGGCCACTAGTGAGGATGAACGCTAGGTGTTATATGGAAACCAACTTGACAATAAACTACTTGGAAAAAAAGAAGGGGGGAAATAGTGGGGGAGAGGGAGGGAGGCAAACCATGAGAGACTCTTGAATGCTGAGAACAAACTGAGGACTGATGGGTGTGGGGGGGGGAGGGGAAAGGAGTTGATGGGCATTGAGGGGGCCACTAGTGAGGATGAACGCTAGGTGTTATATGGAAACCAACTTGACAATAAACTATCTGTAAAAAAAAAAAAAGAGAAATAAATGAAACATTAAAAAGACTCATTACAAGTAAACTTTATGATGAAGCTACAATATATAAAGGAAAGCGAAATGTATAGTTTCATGCAATTTATGGTGTTCAGTGTTCCTAAATATAAATGACAGGTAAAAAGGACATATCTCAGTAGAAATTTTCTTCTAGCAACAATCATGCCTTGGACGAACCTCATTGGGTATATGATGTCACTGTGCAAGGCTTGGAAATTTTTTTTATTACCTTCATTTAAATCTTTAAATTTATAAGCAATTGTGAATTAACAGTAAGTTGCAAAAAGAATACAGAAAAATCTTGTGTTTCTTTCTACCAGTTTCTCCCAATGGCAATGTATTACAATAGTAATACAATATGAAATTCGGAAAATTTACATTGATATAATCAAAGACCGTATTCAAATTTCACCAGTTTTACACACAATCTTTGGTGTGTATATCTATGTGTGTCTTTCTATGGAATTTTATCACATGTATAGATTTGTGTAACCACGCCCTCAAATCTGTACATGTGCCATCACCACAAAGTTTTCTTCTGCTGTTTCCTTATTGTCTATCCCCACATAATGGCCCCTAGCTTCTGAGAACCACTGAGCTGTTTTCCATCTCTATAATTCCATCATTCTAAGAATGTTTTAAAAATGGAATCATACGGTATGTGTTTTTGAGATTACCTTTTATTTTATTCAACTTTATTCTCTTAATATTTATCCAAATTGCTTCATGTGTCAATAGATTTTCCTTTTGGTTGGTGAGTGGTTGTGTTTCTATTCATCTATTGTAGGGCATCTTGTTTCCAATTTTTGCATATTATTAATAAAGCTTCTGTGAACATTTGTGTGCAGGTTTTTATGTAATATAACTTTCATTCATTTCTCTGGGACCAATGTCCTAAAGTGCAAATTCTGGGTCATATTATAAATGTGTGTACAGTCTACAACAAATTGCCAAATTGTGTCTCAGAGTAGCTGGACCATTTTTATATTCTCACCAGCAATATATGAGTGGTCCAAGTACTCCACATCCTTGCCAGCATCTTGTGTTGTTTTTTTTTAATAACCTTTTCTCATAGGTGTGTGTAGTGATATCATTGTTATTTTAATTTGCATTTCTCTAATGTCTAGTGATATTGAACCCTTTGTCTGTATTTCCTTTTGTTGAAATGTTTCTTTGTGTCTTAAACCCTATTTTCTAATTGGTTTGCTTGTTTCCATATTGTTGATTTTGAGAGTTTTTTTTAATATATTCTAGATGCAAGTCCTTTGTCAAATATGTGGTTTGCAAATATTTTCCCCACTCTGTAGCTTTTTTTTTTAATATTCTTTTAGCAAGGTATTATGCACAACAAAAGCTTTTAATTTTGATGAAGCTCAATTTGCCTTTTTTTTTCTAATATGGTGGTTTTAGTGTCACATCTGCAATCTCTTTGCATAGCCCTAGGTCGTGAAGATTTTCTTTTATGTTTTCGTCTCTACGTTTTATGGTTCTAAAAATTTTTTTTAAATGTTTTATTTATTTCTGAGAGAGAGAGAGAGAGACAGAATGAGCAGGAAAGGTCAGAGAGAGAGGGAGACACAGAATCTGAATCAGGCTCCAGGCTCTGAGCTAGCCATCAGCATAGAGCCGGATGCAGGGCCTGAAACCACTAACTGTGAGATCATGACCTGAGCCAAAGTCGGACGCTTAACCGACTGAGCCACCCAGGCACCCTTATAAGTTTCATAGTTTTACCTTTTACATTTATGATCATGATATCAGATCAAGATACTTCTGTTTTTTGCTCCAGCACCATTTGGTGAAGATTATTTTTCCTTTATTGATTTTTTTTGTACTTTGATCAAAAATCAGTAATCATTACTTGCCTAGGGCTATTTCTGGGTAATTTATTCAGTTTTATGTATCTATGTATCTGTCTTTCTGCCAATACCATGAACTTAACTATTAAAGGTCCATAATAAGTTTTAATATCAGAATTATTCTTCCTATTTTATTCTTCTTCAAGATTGTTATGGTGTTTCTAAAGTCTATGCCTTTATAATATATTTCATAAAAGCTACTTTACATTCATAAATATCCTTGCTTGATTTTGGTAAGAATTGCTTTAAACTTAGAGATTAATTTGAAGGAAATTTGACATTTTCACTCTTTTGACTTTTTCAATCCATCAATAGAGTAAATCTCTCCATCTATTCTTATTTTATTTGATTTCTTTCACCAGCAAATTTAGCTTTTGGCATGTAAGTCGTATACAAGATTTGTTAAATTTATACATAAGTATTTCATCATTTGTACAATTATAAATGTTTTTGAATTTTCAAATTCTGTTTTCACACCACCTCTTTCTTAGTATATAGAAATACTGGTCATTTGTATATGTTGATCTTGTATCCCGGCATCATACTTAACCTTACTCATTAGCTCAAAATCATTTTTGGCTTGTTTTAATCCTTAGAATTTTCTGCATAGACAATCAGGCCATGCGGTCTACAGCCATACCACCCTGAACGCGACCAATCTCATCTGATCTCAGAAGCTATGCAGGGTCGGGCCTGGTTAGTACTTGGATGGGAGACAATCAGGCCATGGGATCTGAAGATAAAAACAGTTTTCTTTCTACATTTTTTATTTGTATGTTTTTTATCTCCTTTTTTTTTTTTTCTGCCTTTCTACTGAAAATCGGCCAGGATTTTCAGTACCACATTGAATATTAGTGGTGAAAGTGGACATTCTTGACTTTTTCCAGATTTTCTTTAATATTTATGTATATATTTTTGAGAGAGAGACAGAGACAAAGACAGAGACAGAGAAAGAGAGAACGTGTATGCATAGGGGAAGGACAGAGAGAGAGGAAGACAGAGAATTCCAAGCACTAGAACAGTGCAAGGCCAGATGTGGGGCTTGATCCCACAAAACATGATTCATGACCTAAGCCAAAATCAAGAATCAGATGCTTAACTGACTGAGCTACCCAGGCACCCTAGACTTGTTCCTGATTTTAATAGGAAAGCATTCAGTTTATCAACATTATGTTTGATGTTTTATGTAGATTTCTTTGTCAATACACTTTATCAAGTTGAGGTCATTTATCTTTATGGCTAACTTGCTGAGATTTCTTTTTTCATGAATGGGCATTGGATTTTGTTACATACATCGTCTACATATGTTTATAGGATCATATGATTTTTCATTTTAATCTGTTGAAATGGCGAAATACATTGGCTGATTTTCCAATGTTAAAACAACCTTACATACCTGGAATAAATCACCCTTGATCAAAATGTCTAATTCTTTTTATACATTGTTAGATTTGTTTTGACAATTTTGTTAAGAGTTTTTCATCTATGCTCAGGAGGGATTGGCCTGCAGTCTGGTTTTTGTAATGGCTTCATATTTAGTATCAGAGTAACACTTGTCTCATACAAAGAATCAAGAAGTGTTTCCTTGTTTTTAAATCTTCTGGAATAAATTATGTAGAATTGGTGTTAATTCTCACAGTTCTTAGTAGAGTTGCCCAATGAAACTATCTGTGTGCTGTTATTTCATTCGGAGGGGGTTAAATTCTGAGTTTTAATTACTTTAGTTTAATTCCAGACTATTTTTCTTATTAGGCAAGTTTGAATAGTTTGTAATTTTTGAGGGATTGGTCCATTGCATTCAACTTCTTTAATTTATGTGTTTAGTATTGTTCATACCATTCCTTTTTATTATTTTATATCAGTGGGGTCTGTGGTAATATTTCCTTTTAAATATTGATATTGGCAATTTATGTCTTTTCTTTTGTCTTTATCATTCTAGCTAGAGCTTTTCAAATTTTATTGATCTTTTTAAAGTATAAGCTTTTGTTTCTTTAATTTTATTTATTGTTCTGTTTACACTTTCATTGAATTCTGTCTTTACCTTTATTTTTGTGGTCTTTTTTCCCTGCGTGCTCTGGTTTTATTTTGCTATTAATTTCTTTATTTTCTGAAAGTAGGAGATTCTATAATTTATTTTATCTGTTTTTTCATTTCTAAGATAAACATGTAATGCTATAAAATTTCCTTTCAGTAATGCTTTAGCTGAGGTTTACAAATTTTGATATGATGTATTTTTATTTTCATTAAGTTTGAAGTTTTTCATAAATATTTACTTATATGTTTGTTTTTTCTGTTCTTTTTCTAAGGTTTATTTTTTATAGAGAGAGAAGAGAGAGAGTGTGAGTGGGGGAAGGGCAGAGATAGAGGGAGACACAATTCAAAGCAGGCTCCAGGCTCTGAACACAGAGCCCCACGTGGGGCCCGAACCCATGAACCACGAGATCATGACCTGAGCCAAAGTCGGACACTAAAATAACTGAGCCACCCAGGCGCCCTGCTTTTTCTATTATTTATTTCTTCTTGATGTTCAATTTTTTCTCTTATTTTCTTTCAGTTAAGAGATTTTCTTTACCCGTTTTTTTCTTTAGCCATTCTTTTAGTAACAATGTTGGCTGGCAACCAGTTCTTCATTGTCCTACATCTGAGAATATCTTCATTTCCTCTTACTTCCTAAGAATATTTTCACCAGATACTTATTTCTGCTTGATAGTTATTTTTTCAGCACTAGAAAATGTTGTCCCAATCCTTCTGACCTCTATGGTTTTGTATTAGAAATCCTTTGTTCTTTAAATTGCTTTTCCTTCAAATGGGGTGGAGTTAAGATGAAAGAATAGTAGGAGGATCATATGCTTGCCTTGTCCTTTGAACACAGCTAGATAAATATCAAATCATTCTGAACAACCAAGAAATTGATCTGAGGACTGAGAGAACAAACTGCACAAACATAGGGAGACAAGAGGTTGCATCATGGAAGATAAGAGGTGCGAAGATGGGATTTGAGGGTTAAAAGGATCTTGGGTGCTGTAGAGGAGATGGATCCATAATCACAGAGCGAAGAGAGAGAGAGGGAGAGGGAGAGAGAGAGAGAGAAGTGCACAGGAGATTGCACAAACAGCACTTCCCCCAAACCACTGACAGGGGAAATGAGACAGGCTGATTATGGTGAGTTTTAACAACGAGTGGAGCTAAAGAACTGGAGTTTGAGAAGCCCATGCCATGGTCAGTGTTGAGCCCGTGGGTGAAGCAGTGTTCCTATGGAAAAGGAGGGCAGAGGCCCAAGAGAAGACAACAAAATCCGAGGATCAGCTAGGGTGTACTAGAAGACAGTTTCTACTTCTTGGAGTGTATCTGGGAGAGGTGGCATTACCTCTCAGGGGACAAAAGAGCCGGCAGGCCAAATTACACTGTTCTATTCCTTAACATAATGGAAAAGACATCTGCTGAGGATGGCTAACTTGGACTCACAATTTTTTTTTTTTTTTGCTGCACTTTACTCTAAATTCAAAGCACCTGCGTGTCAGTGCAAATATCCTTCAGGAACAAACTGGCACCAGCCCCAGTGTAGTGAGACCCTACTCCACAGAACCAGTGCAAGTCCACACTGAGCTGGGTCCCTAAAGTTTGGGTTTGAAACTCAGCTTGTGTGCCTGCGATCACTGTTCTGCTGGGAAAGCAGATGGCCAAGACACAGACAGGGTGAAAGCAAGGATCTGAGGGGGACACCCGGGACAAATGAGGGGAGGTATTTTACTCTTCTGTGAGGGCTTCCCAGACAATGGTGGACATGAACTACCCTCTCCATTTATGAGGCAGAGAGCTGGAAACATTTTTCTCCCCTACCTATCAGCATGACTGATATCAGTGAAGAAATAGTACTAACTGTGGAGGCCTGATCCACTTACACCATGCTCCACCTTCCTGTGTGCTACAGGTGCTTCTTTACTAGGGCAAATGTGCCTAAGAAACAAAGCAATGGGCCCCTTCTCCATAAGACCAGCACAAACTCTCCTCATGCACCAAGTCAACTGATGATAGAATGCTTCAAATCATCACGTTTAGTGGAAATAAGATCAGGCATCTTTTAACAAGCATCTGGAGCACACTTAATTAAAACTCTCCATACTCTTGAGAAGGTCCAAGCACACCCCACTGCAGGCAAGGGGAAACTCTGTAGAGAACTGACAGGAGGTAAAGAGGAGTCAAAGAGCAGCTGCAGAGTGATGCAGCATACACCAGAATACTTCAGGAAGTCCCAGACCTTGAACAGTATATGATCCCTTCTTCATAAAGCCATTATTCTTAGTTGGCTTTCCTAACACACAGAAGAAAACAGAGAACTAGACAAAATTCCAGACAGAAGAATTCATCCCAAAAGAAACAACAAGAAAAAGTCATGGCCATTAATCTATTTTTCCAATATATATACTTAGATATATAAGTAATAAGGCTGATCCAGATTTTAAGGCAACAATCCTAAGGATACTAGCTGGGCTTTAGAAAAACATAGAAGACACTAGAGAGTCCCTTACCACAGAGATACAAGAACTAATCAAGTCAAAATTTTAAAAATGCTACAAATAAGATTGACAACTGACTGAATATAATAACTACAAGGATGGAAGAAGAAACGAATGAATAAATTATATAGAAGTTAAAATTATGGAAAATAATGATATGCAAAGAAGAGGGGAAGAAAAATATTGGATCACGAATGTAGACATAGGAACCCAACAAGTCCATAAAGTGTAATACAATTTGTATCATAGGAGTCCGAAAATAAGAGACGGAAAAAGGGGAAGAAGGCTTATTGGAGCAAATTATATCTGAAAACTCCCTAATCTGGGAAAGGAAACAGATATCAAAATCCAGGAGGCACAGAGAACTCCCATCAAAATCAACAAAAAGGGGGACAACACCAGACATATGATAGTACAATTTGTAAAATACAGAAATAAGAAAAAAATCATAAAAGCAAGAAGGGAAAACAAATCCCTAACTTACAGGGGAAGAAAAATAAGGTTAGCAGCACATCTATCCACAGAAACTTGGCAGGCCAGAAGGCAGTAGTATGATATATTCAATTTGTTGAGTAGGAAAAATATACAGCCAAGAATATTTTACCCAGTGAGGCTGTCATTCAGAATAGAAGGACAGAGATTTTCACAGGCAAACAAAAATTAAGGAGTCAGCAACCATTAAACTAGCCCTGCAACAGGGGCACCTGGGTGTCTCAGTCAGTTAAGCTTCCAACTCCTGGTTTGATCTCAGGTCATGCTCTCACAGCTCATGAGATCGAGTCTCATATTGGGCTCCATCATGCTTATGTTACAATGCCTGCTTGGGATTCCCTCTCTCTCTGCTCATTCCTTTCTCTCTCTCTCTCTCTCTCTCTCTCTCTCTCTCTCTCTCTCTCTGTCTCAAAAATGAATAAATAAATTTAGAAAATATTTTTAAAAACCAGCTTTGTAAGAAACATCAAAGGAGATTATTTGAGTGTGAAAGACGAAAAATGACAAATACTAGAAAGGAATGGAGTAACTCTCTAGAAACCATGACTTAACAAGTAATGTAATGGCATTAAGTTCACATCTATCAATAATCACTCTGAATGTAAGTGAACTAAATGCCTGAATCAAAATGCATAGGGCATCAGAATGTATATAAAAAATCCAGACCCATCTATGTGCTGCCTACAAGAGACTCATTTTACAACTAAAGACCCTAGAAGATTGAAAGTGACAGGACGAAGAAATATTTATTACACTAATGAATGTCAAAGGAAAGCCAGAGTAGGCATACTTATATCAGACAAATGAGATTTTAATCCAAATACTGTAACAAGAAATCAATAAGGGCACTATGTTATAATAAAGCGTTCTATCCAACAAGATCTAACAATTGTAAGTATTCATGCCACCAACTTGAAAACTCCCAGATATATAAAGGAATTAAAGATAAACATAAATAAACTCATCGATAAGAATACAATAATAGCAGGTGATCTAAACATCTGACTTACAGAAATGGACAGATTATCTAAGCAGAAAATCAACTAGAAAAAAAATGTTTTGAATGACTCAATGGAAGAGATAGACTTAATAGATATATTCAGAACATTTCATCCTAAAACAGCAGAATACAAATATTTTCAAGTACACGTGGGACATTCTCCAAAATACATATCATTCTGTGTCATAAATCGGACCTCAATAAGGACAAAAAGACTGAGATCATAGCATGCATATTTTCTGACCACAACGTAATGAAATTTGAAGTCAGCTACAAGAAAAAACTTGGAAAGACCACAAATACATGAAAGTATTTTTCTATTATAAATAATACTACTATAAAATTTTTATTCGCTTATATTTAAAAAATTATGTTTATTTTCTGAGACAGAGAGACAGAGGGAGTGTGAGTGGGGGAAGGGCAGAGGGAGATGGAGACAGAATCTGAAGCAGGTTCATGCTCTAATTTGTCAGCACAGAGCTCAGTGCAGGGCTTGAACCCACGAACCATGAGATCATGACCTGAGCTGAAGTCAGAAGCTTAACTGACTGAGCCACCCAGGCACCCCAATTCACTTATATTTTTATATATCTGGGTATATATCTTGTGTATATACATAGGAGTAAAATTGCTGGATTATACAGTAACTTTACATTTAACTACTTCATGAACTGTCACACTGTCTTCCAAAGTGGCTACAGAATTTTAAATTCCCATAAATAATGTATAAGGGTTCCAGTTTCTCCCCATCCTCTCCTATACTTATTATCTTCCTTTTTGCTTACAACCATTCTAGTGGGAATGAAGTGCTAATACATGGTTTTGAATTGCATCTCATGATGAATAATGATTTGGGCATATTTTCAGGCATTTATTATCTATTTTAATATTTCTTTGAGAAATATCTATTTCAGTCCATTATCCATTTTTCTTTTCATTAAATAGATTATTGTAAAGTTGCTTTCCATACAACACCCAGTGCTCATTCCCACAAGTGCCCTCCTCAATGCTCATCACCCCCTTCCCCTCCTCCCAATCCCATCAGCCCTGTTTGTTCATTGCATTCAAGAGTCTCTCATGGTTTGTCTCTCTCCCTCTCCCCCACTAATTTCCCCCTTCTTCTTCCTCATGGACCTGCATTAAGTTCCTCCTAATCCTCCTATACATGCAAACATAGGGTATCTGTCCTTCTCTGCCTGACTTATTTCACTCAGCATAACACCCTCAAGGTCCACCCATGTTGCTACACATGGCCAGATTTCATTTTTTCTCATTGCCATGTAGTATTCCATTGTATGGATAAACCACATCTTCTTGATCCATTCGTCCGTTGATGGACACTTAGGCTCTTTCCATGTTTTGGCTATTGTTGAGAGTGCTGCTATGAACATTGGGGTGCATGTGCCCCTATGCATCAGCTCTCCTGTAACCCTTGGGTAGATTCCTAGCAGTGCTATTGCTGGGTCATCGGGGAGTTCTAGTGTTAACTTTTTGAGGAACCTCCATATTGTTTTCCAGAGAGGCTCCAACAGTTTTCATTCTCACCAACAGTGTAGGAGGATGCTCATTTCTCCAAATCCTTGCCAGCATCTAGAGTCCTCTGATTTGCTCCTTTTAGCCACTCTGACTGGCGTGAGGTGGTATCTCATTGTGGTTTTGATGTGTATTTCCCTGATGAGGAGGGATGCTGAGCATCGTTTCCTGTGTCTGTTGGCCATCTGTATGTCCTCTTTGGAGAAGTGTCTATTCATATCTTCTGCACATTTCTTCACTGGGTTGTTTGTTTTTCGGGTGTGGAGTTTGGTGAGTTCCTTACAGATTTTGGATACTAGTCCTTTATCTGATATGTCATGTCCAACTATCTTTTCCCATTCCGTTGGTGACCTATTAGTTTTATGGATTGTTTCCTTTGCCATGCAGAAGATTTTAATACTGATGAGGTCCCGCAGTTCATTTTTGCTCTTGATTCCCTTGTCTTTGGGGATTTGTTAAGTAAGAAATTTCTGCCATTGAAGTCAAGGAGGTTGTTTCCTACTTTCTCCTCTAGGGTTTGGAAGGTTTCCTGTCTCACATTCAGGTCTTTTATCCATTTTGAGTTTATTTTTCTGTATGGTGTTAGAAAATTATCTAGTTTCATTCTTCTGCATGTTGCTGTACAATTCTCCCAGCACCATCTTTTAAAGAGGCTGTCTTTTTTCCATTAGATACTCTTTCCTGGTTTGTCACAGAATAGTTGTCTGTACACTCGTGGGTCCAATTGTGAGTTCTCTATTTTAGTGCACTGGCCTATGTGTCTGTTTTTGTGCCAATACCATACTGTCTTGATGATGATAGCTTTGTGGTAAAGGCTAAAGTCTGGGATGGTTATGCCTCCCGTTTTGGTTTTCTTCCTCAATATTTGGCTATTAGGGTTTTTTTGTGGTTCCATACAAATTTTAGGATAGTTTTTTCTAGTTTTGAGAAGAATGCTAGTGCAATTTTGATTGGGATTCCATTGAATTTGTAGATTGCTTTGGGTAATAATGACATTTTAACTACATTTATTCTTCCAACCCATGAGCGTGGAATGTTTTTCCATTTCTTTGTGTCTTCTTCAATTTCCTTCATAAGTTTTCCATAGTCTACATTGTACAGATCTCTGATATCTTTAGTTAGGTTTATTCCTAGGTATTTTATCGTTTTTGTGCAATTGTGTATGGGATCTGTTTCTTTATTTCTCTTTCTGTTGCTTCATTATTGGTGTATAAAAATGCAACTGATTTCTGTACATTGATTTTATACCCTGCAACGTTGCTGATTTCATGGATCAGTTCTAATAGGCTTCTGGTGGGGGGTTTTCTATGTAGAGTATCATGTTGTGTGCGAAAAGTGAAAGTTTGACTTCTTTGCCAATTCTTATGCCTTTTATTTCCTTTTCTTGTCTGATGGCTGATGCTAGGACTTCCAGCACCATGTTAAACAACAGTGGTGAGAGTGGACATCCCTGTCGTGTTCTTGATTCCAGGGAGAAAGCTCTCAGTTTCTCTTGAAGATAATGTTAGCTGAGGGCTTCTCATAGATGGATTTTATGATATTTAAGTAAGTTCCTTCTATCGCTACTTTCTTGAGGGTCTTTTTTAAGAAGGAATGCTATGTTTTGTCAAATGCTTTTTCTGCATCTATCAACAGCATCATATGGTTTTTATCTTTTCTTTCATTGATGTGATGTATCACATTGATTTGAGAATACTGAGCCATCCCTATAACCCAGGAATGAATCCCACTTGATCTTGGTGGATAATTCTATTTTTGTGCTGTTGGATTCAATTTGCAAGTGTCTTGTTGACGATTTTTGCATCTGTATTCATCAAGAATATTGGCCTGTAGTTCTCTTTATTTTCTCGGTGTCTGTCTGGCTTGGGAATCAAAGTGATGCTGGCTTCCTAAAATGAGTACGGAAGTTTTCCCTTGATTTCTATTTTTTGGAATAGCTTGAGAAAAATGGGTATTAATTCTGTTTTAATGCCTCATAGAATTCCCCAGGGAAGCCATCTGGCCTCGGGTTCTTATTTTTTGCGTGATTTTTGATAAGCGATTCAATTTCTTCATGAGTTATAGGTGGGTTCAAGTTTTCTATCTCTTCCCGTGTGCATTTTGGTAGTGAGTGTGTGCATAGGAATTTGTCCATTTCTTCTAAGTTGTCCAATTTGTTAGCCTGACCGGAGGTTTGTCAATTTCATTTATTTTTTTCAAGAAACCAACTCTTGGTTTCATTAATCTGTTCAACTGCTTCTTTGGTTTCTATATTGTTTATTTCTGCCCTAATTTTTATTATTTCTCTTCTCCTACTGGGTTTGGGGTGCTCTCGTTGCTCTCCCTCTAGTTCCTTTAGTTGCACTGTTAGATTTTGCACTTTGGCTTTTCTTTTTTTTTTTTTTTTTTAATTTTTTTTAATGTTTTATTTATTTCTAGGAGAGAGAGAGAGAGACAGCGTGAGCAGGGGAGGGTCAGAGAGAGAGGGAGACACAGACTCTGAAACAGGCTCCAGGCTCTGAGCTGGCAGTCAGCACAGAGCCCGACGCGGGGCTCGAACCCACGAACCGCGAGATCATGACCCAAGCGAAAGTCGGATGCTTAACCGACTAAGCCACCCAGGCGCCCCTGCACTTTGGCTTTTCTAATTTCTTGAAATAGGCCTGGAGTGCAATGTACTTTCCTCTTAGGACTGATTTACCGCATCCTATAGAGTTTGGATTGTTGTATTTACGTTTTCATTTGTTTCCATATATATATTTTTAAAATTTCTTCTCTAATTGCCAGATTGGCCCATTCGTTCTGTAGTAGGTGTTCTTTAGCCTCCATGTTTTTAGAGGTTTTTAAACTTCTTTCTATGATTGAATTCAAGTTTCATAGCATTGTGATATGAAAGTGTACATGGCATGATCTCAATTCTTTTATATTTATTGAGGGCTACTTTATGTCTCAGTATGTGATCTATCTTGGAGAATGTGTGATGTGCGATTGAGAAGAAAGTGAATTACATGGCCTCAGGATGTAGAGTTGTAAATATATCTGTCAGTTCCATCTGTTCCAATGTGTTACTGAAGTCCATTGTTTCTTTAGTGATTTTCTGTCTAGTTGATCCATCCATTGCTAGAACTGGAGTATTAAAATCCCCTGCTGTTAGCACATTCTTATCCATAAGAGTGTTTCTGTTTGTGATTAACTGTTTTATATATTTAGGTGCTCCCATATTTGGTGCGTAGACATTTATAATTGTAGCTTTTCCTGATGGATCGACCCTGTAGTTATTATAATGCCCTTCTTCATCCCTTGTTACTGTCTTTAATTTAAAGTCCAGGTTGTCTCATATAAGTATAGCTACTCCAGCTTTCTTTTGGCTTCCTGTAGCATGATAGATATTTCTCCATCTCTTTATTTTCAATTGAAGGTGCCCTCCAGTGTAAAATGAATTTCTTGTAGACAGCAAATAGATCGATTTTGGTTTTTTATCCATTCTGCTACCCTATGTCTTTTGATTAGGGAATTTAGCCCATTTACATTCAGTGTCCTTATTGAAATATGTGGGTATACAGTCATCGTGTCCTTTGTGGGATTTATGCTTTTGGGTGTGTCTCTGGTATATTGCATTCCTTGTAACATTTCCCCCAGAGAGTCCCCCTCAGGATTTCTTATAAGGCTGGTTTAGTGGTCACAAATTCTTTCAATTTTTGTTTATTTGGAAATACTTTTATCTCTCCTATTCTGAATGACAGGCTTGCTGGAAAGAGGATCTTGGCTGCATATTTTTTTCTCTTCATCCCATTGAAGATTTCCTGCCTACTAAGTTTAAGTAGTTAGGTCTGTCACCACTCTGATAGGTTTCCCTTTGTATGTTAGGGCCTTTTTCTCCCTAGCTGCTTTCAGAATTCTCTGTTTGTCCTTATATTTTGCCAGTTTCACTATGATATGTCGTACAGAAGACTCTTGGATTTCAACGTCTGTTTCCTTCCCCAGATTGGGGAACTTCTCCTCTATAATTTGTTCAAGGTCTCCTTCAGTGCCCTTCCCTCTCTCTTCCTCTTCTGAAATTCCTATGATACAGATATTCTGTAGATTGTATTGCTGAGCTCTCAAACTCTCGCTTGTGTTCCTGTATCTGTTTATACCTCTTTTTCTCATGGTCCTCTTTTTCTATAATTGTGTCTTCTAAATCACTTATTCTCCTTTCTGCCTCTTTAATCCATGCACTGGATGCCTCCATTTTAATTTGCATCTCATGTATAGTACTTTTTAATTCATCACAACTATTTTTAAGCTCCATAGTCTTTGTAGTCATAGTTTCTCTGATGTCTTCCATGCCGTTTTCAAGCCTAGCAATTAATTTTATGATGCTTGTTTTATATTCTTTTTCAGTTATTTTGCTTATATCTGTTTTGAGCAGTTCTTTAGCTGTCATTTCTTCCTGGAATTTCTTTGGAGGACAGTTCTTCCGTTTCATCATTTTGTTTAGCTTTCTATCTCTTGTTAGTTTGAAAACCATGTTATGCACTCTGCACCTGTGAGTACTGCTATACCAAAGAAGGCTCTTTGGCTGTCCAGGGCCTGTCCGTTCAGAAAGTTTTTTCTGAATGGTGTCTCTTGGTCTCTTTTATTGAGACCTTGGTTATTTTATTGTCCTACTCATAGTGGTATTTGGGACTCGCCACCATGTTAGTTTGGCTTGTTTCTTTAGGTAGCCCTGGAAAAGAGAACAGACAGACAAACACACAGGGAACAAAGGCACACAAACGTACAGACAAATCCAACAAACATGCAAACCGAAAAAGAAATCGAAAAAGTACAAAGAAAAGAGGGAGGAGGGAAGGCGAATAATAAAAAAATAAATAAAAATACATAAAAAAGAAAAAAAGAAGAAAAGGAAAAAAGAAGAAACCCAAGAGACAAAGAACAGTTTAAAGCATATAACCAGAATTCCCAGCTACAAATAAATAGCCGGGTGTATGTAGTGCTGGTTGAGAGCATAAAGAAAGAGAGAATTGACAGCGTGGGGATGAGGCAAAACTGGAAATGAAATGAGCAGGCAGAAGGAATAAGAAGCTTTTTTCAATGACCCAAAGAGTGGAATATGGTTGAAATGGTGAAAGAAATGATGATGGTGTTATCTAGAGAAACTATATAGTCTGATTACTCCAGAGAGAAAGAGATGAAAAGGTAGGGAGGTGCAGAATTTACATCTAGGCATGGATTAAATGTGACTGTTTATGCAAGTCAGTGACCAGAATTGGTCTTCCCCCGGCTCTGGTAAAAAAAAAAAAAAAAAGAAAAGAAAAGAAAAAGGAATGCAGCTCTCTAGCAGGAATGGGTGTGGTTTGATCCAATGAGTCCTCCGGGAGTCCTGCCTTGGTGGTTGTGGCGAGAAGAATGGTGGCGCTCCAGTCCCTTCTTGAACCAAGCGCTGCACCTCGCTTTTTTGGGCGTATAAACTCCCTGTGCTGGGGGCGCAGCTGAGGTGGGCCGTGCTCTATCCCAGGCCAGGCCTCGTTTCCAGATCCCAGTCTGCACGCCCCACTGAAATTGCTGGAAACACAAACTCGCAGGCGATCCCCTCAGGGCAGTCCCAAGCCTCTTGCTTTCCCCCTGGGGTTTGAGCTAGAAGCTGCTCCTCCCTTCTCCTCCAGGTCCAGTTGGTGAGCCAGGAGCAGTTTCATCTGGGAGTCGTCTAGGAAGAGTGCATCCCACCTAGTGTTAGCTGGAGAGGAGGATACTGGGTCCCTCTGTGTCTCATTGCCCGAAACAGGAACTCGGGGGCAAATCTCCCAGTTTTAAGTCCTCCGCCTCCCTTCTAGGGATCCAGCAGAGCCAGAGGCACAAAGGCACAGCCGCTGCGCGTCCCCTCCAGGTCGAGCTGGGGAGCAGTTTCCCCTGGGTTCGCTTGGGAAGAGTGCGTCCAGCCTAGGGTCGGCTGGAGAGCAGGAAACCAGGTCCCTCTGTGTCCTGAGCAGAGGATTTTCTGTTCCCCAGGGACAGGAACAGTGTCTTGAGCAGTTTCGGCCACTCTCTTTCCCCTCTAGACTCCCCACCGAGGGGTTTCCCCCTCTCCCTCTGTGTCTCTGGTCCTGGCCTGATTTTATCTTCCCCAGTTTGCACTCACACTAGAAGGTTTTCTCAGTGGACTCTGTCTCCTTTTCCTCCCAAACTCCTCGATTCTTTAAGGGTTCCTATGGCTTCAGGCATTCTCCGTGTAAGATATGAGAGAGAGTGCAATGTACAGAGTTCTTATTTCTCTGCCATTTTGTCCCCTTCTCGAATCACCCAGAATATTAAAGCACATTGACACATACAAAATACACTCATCGGTGACTACATATTAGCCAATCGCTTATGTTTTCACTCAAGCACTAATATTCCCATATATTCATGTGGGTGGTGACATTTTCACAGCAAAATTATTATGCTGAGCAATTCTTGGCTCTAAGGAAACTGTGGAGCCCTAAAAAGAATTCTTAAGTTAAAGGCATCCAAGAATTCTCAAATGTCAGTCCCTTAGCTTCAGAACATCTTTTGAAGAAACATGAGTTTTGGCTGCTTTTGACTTAAGTTACTTGTAAGCAATTCACTTGAATTGCCTATGCCTTTCCCATATCAGATTAACCTGTTTTTTTCTAGCCAGTTGTAAACATAAAACAAAATTCTTCCTTTTCTCCTGGTCCAATTCCACTCCCAAATGGTATGTAAAAATAAATGTTACATTTATAAATTCATCAATTCTTTTACTTAGATATGGCCAAAGAGGATACCTCACCTGACAGTTTCTATCACTAAGTTGGATGACAAGGTCAAACTATTGAATGTGGCCAAATACCTTTATTCCCCTCAAAGGAAAATAACACATTTTGAGTCATAATTTAACTACATATAAATAATTGATTCAGTATTTTTTTTGTTCTGTGGGCATAATAATAAAAACAACTAAAATACAAAACATTCCTTGAAGACTATGTCCTTATTTTCTGCTGAAGTGTTAATGCCTGATACAGAGTCATATCCCCTAATTGTATTCACCAAATGCTAGATAAATAGAGAACTTTGTGAAGTGTTCAGTGCATAGTTCTCTGGGAAGGGCTAATATCCTCAAGCATTGATACCTTAATATACATCATTGGTGCATGCTTACATCCCATATATTAGTTATTTTGTTTTTGTGTTTATAGTGACATTTACCAGGTAATACTTTTGAAAAACATAACAAAAAATAGTCGTGGTATTTTTATATAGGCATCATAGAAAAGTTACATAGCTTGCTTAAAATAGTCTTGTAGTGACACAATAGCTAGGACTTGAGTTCAGTTTTTCTCACAAGTCAACTTAATGCTGAGGCTGCTAATGTATGTAAACTGCTTTTGATTGCTGAATTTATTCACCTATTAAATTGATTTTAGAATGCTTTTCATTTTTGGTTGATCTAAAGTAAGAATTAAAACAAACCTATTTCATGTTTAACTGCATTATCTCTTATTGGTAAACAAAATATACAAAAAATTAATTGAATAGGCTTTCTTATTACAGTTCTTTAAAATTATAAATTCAAGCGACTAGTAGATCTAAAAATATGGTTTCTGTGGGGAAGAGAATTACTAAAGTTAGTACTATTTTGTTGCCTTGAAAGAATTCTTTGAAGTTAATATAGATGCTGCAGTATGAAAATGTTTAAGTGGGAAGATAATGTTAATTCAACAGTATCAGTGCTTTGATCTTTGTTTAAAGTGTTACAAAACTAGATTGCTATTTGAATGACAGCCTTGTCAAAGAGTGAATGAAGACTGACACGATGATATTGAAAATGCAGCATTTACAAAATTTGTAAGCCAGGTTTTTTTCATGACATTGCTTATTTTGTGGAAGACTGCAGTTTACATTTAAAAAATAAGTGCTTATGCTGTTAGATATAGTTAAACATAATAGGTCTTGTATCTTGGCTTCCTGGATCCCATTCACCTACTTAAAACACAGATTAGATATGTCCCTTGTAGCCATTGTGACTGAGAATCTCTACCATAAGGAAATTTAAAAACCTAATTGTCTTAGTGTCTGTTCTTTTTCAAAGTATGATTTTATGGGTTTGAAAAATATTGATATATTATTTCAGTGTACCACAAGCCAGGCATTATGCTGTGTAAAGAGACAGTTGTTAAAAGCTCAGAATCCAGAGTCAAACAGAACTGAATTTACTTCATTCACACAGCTTTGCAGTGTGGTTTGATCAAGTGTTTTTTAATCTCTCAAAGTCTGTTTCCTCAGCTAAAAGAATGAGGGTAATAATAGTACCAATCTTTTGCTGTTGTCATGAGGATTAAATGAGATGATGAATGTAAAGTGCTTAGCATAGTACTTGGCACTTGTATCATTATTATTATTGTAGTGCTTAGTGTGATATTGTGCTCATCAAAACAACCAAGAATGCTTGATGAAGAATGCTTAAAACACATATTTATCATAGATATTTAGTTGTCCTGCTAACAAGACTGACAAGAAGTCAGTCTCAGTTACCTCTTCTGGGGGTTTACAAACCTAGTTTTTATTTTGTTGATCCTAATTTCAACCTTATAGAAGTATTCATGCTATATTAACAGGTTGTAAACTACCGATTTGTTTTCATTATATACAACTGGCAGGATTGCGAAAAAAAGCAGATTGTGAAATTATTATAAAAATAAATAATAATTTTATTATTATGTGCTTTGTTTTTCTCTTCACCAGGGAATACTGGTGATAGAATAAAATACTATATTTGGAAAGGGTAAGAGATAAGGAAAAAAAAAAACGTTGTCAAAGTTCCAGTTCCTTTTTCATTTATTTAGTTTTATTTTTAAAAAGTGTTTATTTTTCAGAGAGAGGGAGAGAAAGAGAGAGAATGAGTGGTAGAGGGACAGAGAGAAAGGGAGACACAGAATCTGAAGCAGGGTCCAGGATCTGAGCTGTCAGCACAGAGCCTTAAGTGTGGTTTGAACTCACAAACAGTGAGATCATGACCTGAGCTGAAATCAGATTCTTAACTGACTAAGCCACTCAGATGCCCATCCAGTTCTCTTTTTAATTTTTTAAAAAAATTTTGAGAGAAAGAGAGAGCGTGACCAGGGGAGGGTCAGAGAGAGAGGGAGACACAGAATCTGAAGCAGGCTCCAGGCTCTGAGCTAGCTGTCAGCACAGATCCTGACGGGGAAGGGGAGGGGGCTCGGACCCAGGAACCCTGAGATCATGACATGAGCTGAAGTAGGACGCTTAACCGACCGAGTCACCCAGGCGCCCCCATTCAGTTCTCTTTTTAATTTCCAGAAATATACCAGGTTATATTTCTACTTGTATTGCATAGAACTAGTGTTTTGATATGGTTTCGCTAAACACACAATGTGCGATGAAATTCTGGGCTGAATTACCTTAAGGGAGTCACATCATCATCAGTAAAAAATATTTATAGATTTTCTAAAGATAGACTTTCTTCCCTACTATATGGGGCAGTCATATTTCTAGTACCTTTTATTAAGGAAATCATCATATAAGCCCATACACATTGAGCATTCGATCAAGTGTTTTTGTGGAAATACAAGAACTACACAAGTCTATCTCCTACTTTCCAAAATTTTAAAATAGGAGAAAACTAAAATTTCTTTCACAAATCCAATCTTAAAATATTGCTAACTATGGTAATGATTCTTTCTAATCCAAAGGACCAATTTATACAGGTAAACAGCTCACCTCATTTTTATTTTTTAAGCTTCTATAATTTAATGCTCTGAAAAAGGTTCCAGTTTTTATTCTAACTTAAGACCTGAAACTATTTATCATAGTGTTTAAGAATCTTGGCAAGAAATATGAATAACTAGGATTCAAGAATATGTAGGTAATATTCTTAGTTTTCATTACCTGCATTTCTTTATGGAATTTTTAGAGTAAAATTTAGGTATTGGTTTTAGTACAACAAAATTACATTGCTCCTAAAAGGAAAAGTGATAGAATGAAGTGCTAAAAATTGTTTTGTTTTGTATATAATGTATATGCTTTAGCTTGGTTTGCCACAAATCTGATTTTAGCTCAGTATATTTTATTAGCAAATAATTGTTCATTTTCTTTCAAAGTATTTTTCAATGTTATTATTGATTATTTTCACCCTTTAATTATTGAAATTTACAACTTGAACTATCCTTTGTAAATATCAACATAGCAATAATGAGAACAATTCCAATACCATAGTATTTTTTCAATATTTATGTTCTTTTCAATCTGTTTAATACTTCAAAACATTCTCAGAGTCATTTATTGGTGTTATTGGGAAGAGGCAATGAAAACTTATCAGACCTACATCTCATTGTCAGCACTTTTACCATCATATAACCACCACATATAAGAGCCATTTAGCATTATCATTGGTAATTTTCTATTCCCTTTCTGATCATGCCCATTTATTTTGTGATTTATTCCTATTTTTCATTATTGTAGAAATGCCTAAATTAGGCGTTTATAAACTAGTTAACTTCTACATTGAAAAAAATATTCCTATGCTGTTTCAATTAATAACTCAAGCTTTAAAAAGCTATTAATTTTTCCTGAGAATTGTATTTGCAAATGAAAATAATTCTTATGTAAATAACAGTTTAAATACCTCCATAGTGCTTTGAACTTAGGATAGTTCCTTGAAAAGAGTTAAGTCATTGCCACCCTTTTAAAACATGAACCTTCATTTACTGTTTCCTTTCATCTGATGAAATGAATACTCTCTTTTCTACCTTCAATATTTTGTTCTGCCCATTAATATTTCTGTAAAATTAAGTTTTAATGGTACTTTGAATGTTCAGATAGACTGCAGTGCACATTTGGCTATTGAAATCAACCTACTTAAAGCTGAACTAATGTTTAACATTCACAGCTATTTAAAGTAGTTCACTGCCCAGTTTAATAGTGTTGCCAAGTGCAATGTTCATATTACTCACTTTAATATTTTGAAGAGTTAGTTATTCTAGTAATAAAGACAATCAATAGCTTTTCTGAACACAGTGGCTGGAATCCTTTACATAGTACTTCCCACTAACAAGCTATAAATTGTAATTTCAGTGTAAATGGTAAGTGAGAGTCATTACCTGAGATCTATTTCAAGGAAATTTATTGAGAAAAGAAATTATATTCATGACAATATTATGTATAAATGTGTGTATATACATATTTATATGAACACAAATAATGATATATTTATGTTCTATGATGAGTATGAACTCATGAGACAAACAGTTTTTTATATGAAATTTAAGAATAACCTGATTATATTACTACCATGTACAAAACAGAATGGAGTAAAACATAATAAATAATCATTGTGAATGTACAATGTGTAAAAACCACTGTTAAAGGTGCTCTCAAAATGTAAAGGAGTGATTAAATAAAGAAGAGGCCTAAGAACTGAGCCCTCAGGCATCCAAAATAGGTCTTATAGACAAGAGGGACTTGTGAAGGAAACTCAGAAAGAATAATAAATGAAGTAGGATAAAAACTAAGAGAAGGGGTCTCAGAATTCAAAGGATATACTTTAATGGCATGATTAATTATGTCAATAGCTGCTAAGTCAAGTAAGATTGGGGCTAATAATTGATTCTTAGATATAGCACTAAATATTCTCCACTTTTAAGAGTAGTATCAGTGGACAAGTGGGAGCAAAAGCTTAATTGAAGTAAGTTTGCAAGATAATTGGCTATTACTAACATAGACAACTCTTTCAATGATTTTTTTCTATAAAATGTAAGAAGGGAAATGGTGTCATAGAAGCAATTTCTTTATAGAAATATATAGGAGAAGCCATGTAGAGAAGTTCAAATTACTCTCCATAACCAAACAGAAAACAAAAAACAAAACAAAACAAACAAACAAACAAAAAAACCATTAACTACTCTCTAACACCAGACTACCACATATACTTATGTCGTGGGTTTGGGAGAGGGGTAGGAGAGAGGATACAGAAAGGAAAAGAGGCAGATAAGTAATCACTTGGAAGTGGGATGGCAATTTGAAATAAACAAAATATGCATCTGGGCTCTTTCCTCTCCCTTCAAATAGGAGCAGAGAGCAATATCAGAAGCTTCTGGAAGAGTAAGTAGGAGAGTGGAAATGCATATGTATGCATGGACCTAAAGAACAAGTTGCTGCCCATTAGGTTGTAAGTGCTTGATAATGATTACATCAGTTGATACATCAGCAACTTGCAGGGACCAAGCCATGAGCAGTTGATGCTGGTGTCATAGTTTTGATCATGATAAGGAGGCAGCCAAACTAATTACCGTTAGTAATGGACGAAGATGTGGATAGAAACATGTCCAAATCAGTGTGATGAAAATTCTTATTGGTTTTTGGTAAAAAGATAGCATCTCCAATGTTCACAATAGTTTTGGTTAATTATTTCTAAATCACTTATAAATACTTCTAACATTTTTCTCTCAGTATTTCATGTACCAAATATGACACAATATTGTGGCTATTGGATGGAAAACCTTTTTTTATTTAACAAACAGGAGCTGTGAACAAACTTAAGACCAATGTAGTAAACCATATTTTCCTGTAGGAATAAATTTCTTTCATCAACACTGCCTTTTTTTTTTAAATTTTTTTTAATGTTTTATTTATTTTTAGGAGAGAGAGAGAGACAGCGTGAGCAGGGGAGGGTCAGAGAGAGAGGGAGTCACAGGCTGAAACAGGCTCCAGGCTCTGAGCTGGCAGTCAGCACAGAGCCCGACGCGGGGCTCGAACCCACGAACCACGAGATCATGACCTAAGCGAAAGTCGGACGCTTAAACAACTAAGCCACCCAGGCGCCCCTCATCAACACTGCCTTTAATGAGGGGTTGAAAAATAAATCTTTAGACAATACTAGTAAAATCTAGTGCCAACATAGAAACATGTCTCTAGAAGATTAAATGGGAAATCACTTTTGAGTGAAAATTGAAAGTTTTATTTTGCTCTCCTAGGGCTAGAAAAGAAGTTAATTTTACAAGGAAAATAAATAGAGATATACAGGCTATGAAACAAACAGTTTAATAGGTTTAAGGTACTGCTATATGCACAACACTGAATGAAAATAAGAGACAAAAAGGCAGTTAAATATTATACATTTATGTGTAAATGACTTTTTGTATATAGAGCTATTGCAGCATAGAATTAACATTTTCTTCCACATATTAGATACAATGCCATGGGCTGAAGCGCCTGGGTGGCTCAGTCTCGGTTAAGTGTCTGACTTCAGCTCAGGTCATGATTCACGGTTCGTGGGTTCAGGCCCCGCGTAGGGCTCTGTGCTGACAGTTAGCTCAGAGCCTGAAGCCTGCTTCGGATTCTGTGTCTCCCTCTCTCTCGGACCCTCCCCTGCTTACACTGTCTCTCTCTCTCTTTCAGAAATAAATTTAAAAAACATTAAAAAAAGAAAGAAAATAGGCAAAAGACCTGAAAGGGCATTTAAAAAAAAAAGATACAATGGGGCTCCTGGATGGCTCAGTTGTTAAACATCCAACTTCGGCTCAGGTCATGATCTCACAGTTTGTGGGTTCCAGCCCCACATCGGGCTCTGTGCTGACCGTTCAGAGCCTGGAGCCTGCTTCGGATTCTGTGTCTCCCTCTCTCTCTGCCCCTCCCCCACTCATGCTCTGTTTCTGTCTCAATTATAAATAAAAGTAAATTTTTTAATGTTCATTTATTTTTGAGAGAGAGAGAGAGCAGGGGTGGGGGAGAAGCAGACAGAGAAGGAGATACAGAATTCAGAGCAGAGCCTGACTCGGGGCTCAAACTCAGAGCTGCAGGATCATGACCTGAGCCAAAGCCGGCTCTCAACCAATTGAGCCACCCAGGTCCCCCATAAACATTAAAAAAAGAAAAAGATACAAGCCAAAAGGATTTATAAACCTACCTTTTTCTTAAGGTATTAGAAATAGATGTCATTTATTTCATAAATGATGTACAACTTAAAAAAATAGAGGGTTGACATCAACCAAAGAAAACAATATTGAATTAATTTCCCACTTGTAGTTCAATTTAGAATAATGCTTAGGTGCTACAGAAATTCTTTCATTTTGTGTAGAAAAAAATATTTCACTGTGTACCTTATTTCTAGGTAGAAATGAAGAGGATGGCTTTAAGTTTTATATGCACTTAATACTATCACACACACAAGCATACAAACTTTGGTAATTAAAATTGAAATGGACAATCAGTTCAATCTGAAAACACATCAACTCTGTAAGATAATTGAGTGGTTGTTTTTTTTTTTTCTCAATTTACTAAATGTTTTATACAAATTCAGTTCAGTGAAAGGGATCAAAGTAGTTGTGTGCATAGACACAGCTTAAGTTGCATACTACTGTGATTAGTCATTTAAAAGTGTAGTATTCAAGATTTATATGTGTGTGTGTGTGTGTGTGTGTGTGTGTGTGTATATATTTGAGATAGAGATAGAGACAGCGTGAGCAGAGGAGGTTCAGAGAGAGAGGGAGACACAGAATCTGAAACAGACTCCAGGCTCTGAGCTATTTCTCAGCACAGAGCCCGGCGCAGGGCCTGAACCCACGAACCGTGAGATCATGACCTGAGCCAAAGTCCAACGCTTAACTGACTGAGCCACCCAAGTGCCCCTAAAATATATATTTTTGTAGATAATAAAGAACAGGTATAAAAGAGCTTAGAATCCACATGAAATTTCATTTTTTTTAAATGTTGAAGAATAACTCCAGTTTCAATTGTAATTAACATGATGTTATTAAGGATAAACATTTATGTAATCAACTATCAGAGAACAAGAACCTAGTTCCTATCAAGCATAGAATGTTGCTTAAAGAAATGTTAAGTAATGCTAGGAAAATCAGACATTTTCTTTTCCACCCATACAAAGCTATTCAGTTTGCATTTAGGAAATTATCATTCGTTCAAGATTGAATCAATACCTCAAAATCCTGTCCTCATTATTGACATTCTGACCAAGACATGTCCACAAGTTGTAACAAGCTCATTCAAACCAAAAAATAGAGGCTATCCTGTTGAGTGCTCTTTCCTTAATTTGGGGATCATGGGAAGTTTCCAAAGATTCAGAGCCTAAAAGATCTATTTACTTTCGCTAACCTATTTAAAACATTCTTATTGTTTCCCATCCTATGCAATTTAGAAATCAAACTACAAATATGTATTGAATGAATAGTGTATATAGGAAATAGTAGTCTCTGCAGAAAAAAACCCAGAACAATAAATAGACAATATTCCCTCCTCTCAAATTATTTAATGTCTAATAAGAGACTTAAGGCATTAATATATAAATATTCAATTACTAATAAAAGTTGTAAATAACACTGTGAAAGACATGGTTTAGTAGATATATTTTGGTTTCTATATGTGTGTTTTTGAAAATTAACTACAAGTGGAAGGTTATTATGGGATGAGATAGTCAGGAAAAGCTTTAATGGAGGATCTTAATTTAAGATATTAAATGACAGATAGTATTTAGAAATGTAGAGGAGATTGGATAATACTCTTGATATGTGTGTAGAAGAAAAACTATAGAAATGAGAAAGCTTTCAGAGTAATAGGTAACAGGTCAAACAAGTTGATTATAGCTGAAATTTTTGTAGAGGGTATTTGTAGATGAAGCACAAATGTAGGGTAAAACTATGGAGGCTCTCAAGAGCCTGTTGGTTTTTTCATGGAGGGGTGTAAAATTAATTTGGGGCAATTTAATGTAGTGTTAGTGTCTGAAATCACATAGCGTAGGGAAAGGCTAAAGCTATGGACTCCAGCTAACTATCCAAGTGTGAGATGGTTGAAACAGGAGATATTTTAAAGGCAGTATTAATAGGACCTGTTTACAGATTAAATGTGATGAGAGAAACAAAAGAAAGAGAAGAGTCTAAGCAATTAGGAGGATTCAAGACTTGGCAAGAGATAGTGAAAATGAATAAGAATCATGATATGGTGTCATATTTGGTTGAGGCCTATGGTTGGATGATAAGTGATCTTAATAAAGTCATAGTTTTGCTTTCTGAATAGTTTCATGTCATGATAGAATATTCTGGTAAAAGTATCTAGTGGAAAGTAGAAAGTACAAACTGGAGCTAAGGAGAAAACATATATTTGAATAGACTCTAGTTATTCGTTCCCATTCAAAGAAAAAACAAAAATGGTAGTTTACCTTTTCTTTCTTCAATAGTGTGTATATCTTTAAGAGACAGGGAAGAATGATTGTTTATGAGATGTTTAAGATGATTCAATATTTTGTCAGACATACCATAATTTAAAAAAAAAGATAGCTGGTTAAAAATCAATTGGTAGAGGTTTTACGTTTCATGATCATACCTGTATTTTTTGCAAGGACAATTGGGAACCAGTAGGAAGTTTCAAAGAAAAGTGCTAGTTATAAAAATTGGTTGTTGAATGCTTATAAGAAAATAAACTCTTTGGTGTAAAACAAGGAAGTGAAAAATACCATTTTACTTTATCTTGAACTGTAAGAGAAAATACACACACACACACACATACACACACAAATATACACACTCTTCCCATTCATAAGTATAGAAATGAAATTTCTGAGGACTGAGGACTGAGTAGAAGACAATAGATAACAGTGAGGAACTGAATTAATTCCTTTCTAAGAAATCAAAAAAGCATAAAAACAAAAAAAAAATTATCCCCAAATTTCAACTCCAGAAATTCTGAATTCAGGATTTGACTATCATTGTTTCTAATTTAAATTTTAATCTATTCTACCATGAGGAACACATAGGACATTTTTCCCTACACTGGCTTATCCAAATAAGCCCAAACTTACACAAACATATACAGCACATTAAGTATGTATGAAGTCATTTTTTCTTTGCTAAGTTACAGTTATCAAACAGTATCTTGTGCTATAAGAGTAAAACCTATCTTGAAGGGAAAATGCATTTTCTGGCTTCATTTTGTAAATGTCATAATATTGAAAATTTGTGACTGCATTGCAGTTAAAATCTTTTTTTAAATTTCAAGAATGAGTCCTGTGAAAAATCAGAGAAATTGAAAGAATTTGAACTTTAGTAAAAAAAAGACATATTCTATGCTAGCTCTTAAATTTTAAACGAGTGCTGTTGAAGCCATCGCATTTATAAGGCTTTTAATGTTTATAGTAAATGCATTTTTCCCATTGATTGAATTTTTCAAAGTACTAAAATACTGTGGAGAAATATGTTTTCCACTAGTTTTATGGCTCTCTAGATGCGTTTTGTACAAATCTTGTATCTGCTTGGACATAAGCAATATTGCAAAAAGACAACTATACCATTTGAACAGGGTATATAGCTTTTGAAAATATATGCACAACATACAAATAGGAATTTTAGTATCATAAGAATATAAGAGTCTAAAGGCTACTCTTTTATTAAAGCGGACCTGTATAATTTATTCCTATTTTATATTTCTATTTTATTAGGAGTATTTTATATCTGTGAAAATACTACTGTTGTGTCTATACATTTTGGCTTCGTGGATGGTATGAGATATAATATATCTTAAGTCTAAGCAGGGGGTAAACGTAATAGCAGGATTGTCCCTTACAACATGTTTTATTCCATTGAAAAGCAAATGAAAAAATAAGTATCTAAGACCTGGAATGCAGCTTTTGTATAATTTAAATGTTTGGAAGGGCTGACAAAGTATCCTCTGGGAAGTTATAGCTGCGGCTATAAAGCAATACACACCATTATTCAAATTTGAGTAACGTTATTTCATTGCTTTTACACTCCAACACTTTTTCGTAAAAAATCTGGGGCGCCTGGGTGGTTCAGTCGGTTAAGCATCCAACTTCAACTCAGGTCATGATCTCACGGTTCGTGCGTTCGAGCCCCGCATCGGGCTCTGTGCCTAAAGCTAGCTCAGAGCCTAGGGCTTGTTTTGGGATTCTGTGTCTCCTTCTCTCTCTTACCCTCCCATGTTCACACTGTCTCTCAAAAAAAAAAAAAAATCGGCCTGTTTCAGAGACAGTGTTAGGTAAAGTTAGATGGTATTTTTGTTTATTAGTAAGTTATCTCAAGAATCTGTGATACAGGTTGTACTTGAGAATCATAAGCCAATTACGGTGCATTTCACTATCAATTAGTACAGGTATTTTAACTGAATGTAAGATGGAATCCATTGTCAGTAACCAAGAACAGGAGATAATTTCAATATTGTGTAAAATATATGGTATTTTCACACTGGAAACATGTCACATGGAACTGAATAATGGTTGGAAGGGGACAGTGAACACGGAGGCAGTAAGCAAAGTGATTTTCCCTAATGATCAATTCAGATTATGAAAATGACAATCTTCTTTAAGGACACTGGATAGATATGGCTGCTCCGGGAGTGGAAGCATGTTCCTTAAAGTCATCTGCAGTGAACACCAAGATAAGTACAGCTCAGTACTAAGTTAGTTGTAAACTGATGAAGACTCATATCTCACGTGACTGTGATCTCTATGAGTTAATCATGTTTTCCCCTTTCCTTTGTTCTTGGGCAACAAGGAATTCCTAAGAAATATCACACATATTCCACCTGGGGGGTGGTATGCTAGCTTGTACTTTGCCTTCAGCTTGCCTTATACTCCCTCATCATTTTCCATGACAATGTCATTCTGGTTGTGAATCATCTTTAACAACAAAAGGAAATAAAAGGCATAAAGATTGGCAAAAAAGAAGTCAAACTCTCACTTTTCTCAGGTAACATGTTGCTCTACATAGAAAATCCAACAGACTTCATCAGAAGCCTACTAGAGCTGATCCATGAATTCAGCAAAGTTGCAGGGTACAAAATCAACTTACAGAAATCGGTTGCATTTTTATACACCAATAATGAAGCAACAGAAAGAGAAATCAAGAAACGGATCCCATTCACAATTGCACAAAAAAACATAAAATACCTAGGAATAAACCTAACCAAAGATATAGGAGATTTGTATGATGAGAACTATAGAAAACTTATAAAGGAAATTGAAGAAGACACAAAGAAGTGGAAAAACATTCCATGCTAATAGGTCAGAAGAGTAAATAGTTTTAAAATGTCATTACTACCCAAAACAGTCTACACAGTCAATGCAATCCCTAAATTTTTTAATTATTTATTTTTGAGAGAGAGAGTGCAAGTGAGAGAGGGGCAGAGGAAGTGGGAGACACAGAATCCGAACCAGACTCCAGACTATCAGCAGAGAGCCTGATGTGGGGCTCAAACTCACGAATGGTGAGATTGTGACCTGAGCCTAAGTTGGATGCTTAACTGACTGAGCCACCCAGGGATCCCAGCACTAGCTTTATAAATGCTCTGAGTTGTTCTGCTTTAATAGAGTTGGCAAACAAAACAAAGAAAAACAAAAACAAAAAGAAAAGAAAAGAAAACAACATACTCAGTGAAATTTGAATCTCAGATAAACAACAAATTATGTTTAGTATAACAAAGTCCTGTGGAATATTTTGGACACACTTATGTTGAAAAATTATTTGCTGTTTTGTCTGAAATTCAAATTTCACTGAGCTCCCTGTAATTTATCTGCTAATCCTTGATTTAATTTAAATTGTTTAGGGGCGCCTGGGTGGCTTAGTCGGTTAAGCGTCCGACTTTCGCTTAGGTCATGATCTCGCGGTTCGTGGGTTTGAGCCCCGCGTCGGGCTCTGTGCTGACTGCCAGCTCAGAGCCTGGAGCCTGTTTCAGTCTGTGACTCCCTCTCTCTCTGACCCTCCCCTGCTCACGCTGTCTCTCTCTCTCTCCTAGAAATAAATAAAACATAAAAAATTTAAATTGTTTATCATTGTTTTACCCAGTTTTTTCAACACTAGTTTGAGCAGGGTGATTGTTGACATACCTAATATTCTGGGGAAGTACATGGGACTGTATTTTAATGACAGTGGGAACACTTTTCAGTTAGAGAATGAATGTATTAGTTTAAGTGCTTAAGCCACACTGAAGTGATTTCTCCTTTGAGAGGCCCTTAAAAACCTGTCACATGATTTTACACTTAATTGTCCACTTCTATAACTTGTTGACATTTATTTTAGATGTGTCAGCTCCTAATGACAATGACTAGATATCATACTCCTTCTAACTCTTCACTGAAAATAACATGTTATTAGCATGATATTTTATTTGAAAGATGACTTATTTCTGTTTTTTTACAAAATTTTTAATGTTTTATTTATTTCTGAGAGAGAGAGAGCATGAGCAGGGGAGGGCCAGAGAGAGAGGGAGACACAGAATTTGAAACGGGCTCCAGGCTCTGAGCTAGCTGTCAGCACAGAGCCCAACGCAGGGCTCGAACCCATGAACCGTGAGATAATGACCTGAGCTGAAGTTGGACGCTTAACTGACTGAAACACCCAGGCACCTCGAAAGATGACTTATTTCTGATTCATAATTATAAATGAATCTGTTATGCCAAATTGTTAATCTAAAGCTCCAGAGCAAAATAGGACCATACTAGTTTTAGAAGTATTGTATGTCAATTTTTCAGCCTGGTAACCTTTCATTCTTTTCCTGCTAGTATTCTGTTTTCACTTGGCAGCATTATTTCTTTTTGCATCTCCCTAAAGAAATGTAATAATGTGGGGATCAAGTTTTTATTTTCCATGTTTGATGATGACAACATTTGAATCACAGTTTGACTCAGAACACTGCTCAATAAAGAACACTTCTTTATATTCATGCAAGTCACATCACTACACAATAGTTGGTCATCATATTGTTTTCATTGTTCTTCTGTTTGGAAGAAGGAAACAGGTGTCTTGCTTGTGCCAAAAGTAATACTGATGGCACCAACAAAAGAAAGTCTCTTGAGATAGATGTATTTAGGGGAAAGCACTCAAATGAAATTGTGAAATATAATTTATTTGTTAAGGAATAAAAACTGATGACCTGATGGCAGGTGGCTGCATTTTTCCACTGTTGAGTGAGTCAGTGGTATTCATTTTCTTTTATTTAACTTTTTAATGTTTATTATTTTTAAGAGAGACAGAGACAGAGATCAAGTAGGGGAGGAGCAGAGAGAGAGGGAGACACAGAATCAAAAGTAGGTTCCAGGCTCTGAGCTGCCAGCACAGAGCCCAGCACAGGGCTCGAACTCACAGACCACGAGACCATGACCTGAGATGAAGTCAACCACTTAACTGACTGAAACACCCAGGTGCCCCAGTGATGTTCATTTTCTTATCTTGTATTACAATTCTCAGTCCAGAGGAAAGAGGAAACACTGAACTCCATGAAATAGTGGGAAAATAAGCATTATATTCACATAGAAAGTCTCTAGAAGTCTTTTTTTTTAAATATTTTTTTTATTTATTTCTAGGAGAGAGAGAGAGACAGCGTGGGCAGGGGAGGGTCAGAGAGAGAGGGAGATACAGACTCTGAAATAGGCTCCAGGCTCTGAGCTGGCAGTCAGCACAGAGCCCGACGCGGGGCTCGAACCCACGAACCGCGAGATCATGACCCAAGCGAAAGTCGGACGCTTAACCAACTAAGCCACCCAGGCGCCCCAGAAAGTCTCTAGAAGTCTTGACTTTAATTTTTAGGGGACCTTTTTCATTTTCAGCATTTACTGTGTGTTTATATCTTTTTCTACAAATAAAGTTCTTGTCAACTTTTACATCTATTCATCTGGGCCCTAAGGAAGAAATTAAAATTGAGAGCTGGGGGAGGTGGGAGAAAGGGGAAGAGGGGTGATGGTCATGGAGGAGAGCAGTTGTTGGGATGAGCACTGGGTGTTATATATAAACCAACTTGACAGTAAACTATTTAAGGAAAAGTAAATAAATAAATTTGAGAGCTGGTTCTGCAAATGGATTCCCAAGTGCTATTACAAAGTATGGCAAGTTTGAGAAACAGGCTCAATAAAAGTAGTCTCCACTTTGCTTCAGTAAATGAAGATGTTGCTTATCTACTTAGCTAGGTAGCAGTTTTCCTTTCTTTATCTTTTAATTTATACTATTGCATTATGTGTGTTGATAAAGTTTTAAATATATAAAGTTTGAACTCCAGCCTTTTAAAGTGCTCAGTCAAAACCCTCTCTCCCTGGCTGACAAAGAGATGCTCTTTTTTTAACTGACAATGTATGGTTCTAGTATTTGTCCATATGTAATTTCATTGCCAATTAAGATTTCTCAAGGCTACCGAATAAATTCCTACGTAACAGTGCATGTATTCAAACTGAGAAAAATGGTGTCATCAGATGTGAAGACCTATTACAAGATTAAAATGTATTTCAAATGCATTTACTACACATATTTGTAACATATGATTTAAATAAGAAAAAAATGAGAAATGGTTTGACATTTTCACTCATGTATACCAAAACATAATACATTTCGACCAGCTTTTGGCTATTACAGACCTTAACATGCAATGTGACCTTGGTATGAAAAAGCATGTTTGGTTAGCACAAAAACTTAATCATAAGAAGTCATAAGTAGAATCCTTCTTCTTTACTGCCCTTTTCTGGGACTAGGAAATTTGTTGCTTGTGGGACAGGTAGGATATGAACAATGGGCCAAATAGAGTCCAGGCTTATCTCATCTGTGTGAAAACTGCTGCTGAAAATCGATCTGATCTCTGCTACACTGTCATCCCAGTTCCCACCCTCTGTATCCTATTTGTCTTTTGGTAGAAGCTTAGATCTGTGTGCTGTCTCTATGTGTCTCTCTTGGGCAAGATTATCAAAATGAATAATTGCCTGTATACCTCTTAGATTTCTGTTTATTTTCCTAGTGTTGACTAGGTTTGATGAAATATGATTCTTTTTGCATTTGATCCTCACTGCAGCAAGCAACACCTAATTCAACTGTGTCCATCTCTTTAAAGAAGAGTAATGCTATTTTGAAACTTCAATCTACTGTACAGCAACATTACAAACCATAGACCATACAACCTGTCTTCATAGTTAATAGTAATTTTCATTTCAGCCAATTCAATAGCATATCTTTCATCTCCAAATAGAAGACTTCTGGCAATTTTAATGTAATTATAAATTTTTTCATTCATACTGGATATATTTCTTTCCTTTTAGGGTATCTTATTTGTAGAATTCTCTTCCGATTCTTACCATTGAGGTTACATGTGCATAGAGTGATACATAACAAGGAATCAGTTAATTTAAAAAAATTCTGCTCCTGATACAAAATATTTATTCAGAAGAAATATTATATTACCTCTGAATCAGCAGAATGTAAATGTTACAACTGTGTAGCAGTTCATTCTGTAAAAATAGATCTTCCAGGCTACATAGCTTCATACTTTGAGATTTTTAAACGTCAACACAAAGGTGTAGAACCTCTCCAGTTATTATCAATAAATCACTATGAAATTATTCTATCCACTTAATACAATCACGTGCAGAAGACAAAATGCTACCTAAATACAGACTTCAAACAATACAAATAAAACATAATTTTGCTTGGTTAGATGTTGAGAAATGTACTTTAGAAGCATTAAAGCTGCTGCCTAAGACATTTTAGAATATAGGTTTTTAATGACATATTTCAAATGTTCAAAACGTAGTTGAAATAGATCACAGAATTTGTGATAATGTGCCCACTCCTTCTGGAATAAATCACCTCTACCAAAACTTCCACTGGCAAGGAGGGAACTGGAGAAGGAAAGAAGGAAGGAAGGAAGGAAGGAAGGAAGGAAGGAAGGAAGGAAGGAAGGAAGGAAGGAAGGAAGGAAGGGGTTAGCGTTAATTTTACAATAGAGGAGTTGTACAAAACACATGCATCATACATTTATAATCAACATTTTTTTTAAGTTTTATGAGAAAACCCTGGGAATATGCTCTTTATAGCTTCCTGTAGTAGAAGAAAATTAACAGACTAGTTTATACACTTTATTTAATTATTTAAGACCAATAAACAAATGCTTTTATAACATTTTGGATTCAAATAATATGAAAGTGTTAATTCTATAAAATAATTGCTTATCACTTTTTATCTCTGTAAATTTTAGAAAATTAGAAGTTGTGAAAAAAAGTGTAAAGGTGATCTCTATCAAAAGCATTTTATTCATATATTATTCTGTCTCACTAAAATTTTCCAGAAGTGAGGACCATGCATGGCTCAGTTGGTTAAGACTTAAACACTTGATTTCGGTTCAGGTCATGATCTCACGGTTCCTAAGTTCAAGCCTGGCATCAGGCTCCGGGCTGACAGTGTGGAGCCTGTTTGGGATTCTCTTTCTCTCTCTCTTTCAAAAAATAAATAAACTTAAAAAAACTCACAGAAGCTTCTCAGAATTGTATGTCACAGCTTTCCACACGGTAAATGGAATATACCCTTTGCTATGGAGCAAACCATAATGACTATGAAATCTGTGTGGTTCCAGACTCTGCATACTAAATGTATAGTCTGCTTGCAATTTAAGAAATGAGATCTAACTGTATGATAAATCCATATTTCTATCATTACTGGATCTAGAACCATTAGCTAGATTTTTTCATTTATTTAAATGTTTTATTTATTTGTGAGAGAGAGATAGAGAGGCAGCATGAACAGGGGAGGCTCAGAGAAAGAGGGAGATACAGAATCTGAAGCAGGCTCCATGCTCTGAGCTAGCTGTTAGCACAGAGCCTGGCGAGGGGCTCGAACCCACGAACTGTGAGATCATGACCTGAGCCGAAGTCGGACGCTTAATCAACTGAGCCAACCAGGCGCCCCACCATTAGCTAGATTTTTGTGAAAATTGCTTAGGTCCAGATTCAAGCCTAGGTTTTTTCTTGAGTGGTTCTCATAATATATGTGGTCACTGAAAATTTTCCTGACCAGAGAGATGCATGTTTTCAAACTTTGTTTGTGCCGAGATACTGAAATGAAGAGACTGAAGAAAGTAGAGTAATTTTGTTTGAGGTGTTATGATTCACCGTATCATGCACTGCTCTTGAAGCAGTTTAAGAATACCAGGGTTAGTTTGGCTACCCTCCAAAATTACTTATTTGTAGCAGTTTATTTTTACCTATGTTTAAAAAAAAAAAAAAGCCCCAGTTTCCAACTTGGGAGGAAATTTGCTATGTGGTTCAAACATCTCACATAAAAATTTTTCAATTCGATTCCAAGTACATAGGCAAGTAGCTTCTCAAAGTAAGAGAAGATTCCTTTCGTAATTAGATATATTTGTTCAAAGTCAATTTGAAACATCTCATTAAACAAATGTTCTATTGGTATCTCTTTAGCAGAAGCTGAGAGAGAATCTTGTTAAGGTAATGAGAATGTAAGAGAAGATAATATAAAAATAAGGAGAAAAGATATAACTTGTGTTTTTACACCACAACTGATTTTTTTCATAAGTAGTATTCTTCAAAATAAAAGCTAACACTGGAAAAATCCAAATGAGCATCTACTATTGAATAATTAAACGTAAATCAGTATATCCATGTAACGGAATACTTTGCAGCAATATAAAGGAACAAACCACTGATAAATGCTACCACATGAATGAACCTCAAAAACATTGTGCTAAGTAAAAGAAGCCAGACACAACCAACCACAGATTATATAACTCTATTTGTAAAATATCCAGAAAGGCAATCCTATAGAGGCAGAAAATAGATTACTTGTTTCCAGGGGCTGGGAATGGGGAAGGAGATTAAAAGTAAATGGGCATGAGGGATATTTGGGGGTGATTAAGATGTTCTAAAATAGATTTGTGATGATGGTCCCACAACTCTGTAAATTTACTAAAAATCATTGAAGTGTGCACTTCAAATAGGTGAATTTTATTGTAATGAAATTAAACTTCAGTACCCCTATTAAAGAATGGAGATGATAGGGGCGCCTGGGTGGCTTAGTCGGTTAAGCATCCGACTTTCGCTTAGGTCATGATCCCGCGGTTCGTGGGTTCGAGCCCCGCGTCGGGCTCTGTGCTGACTGCCAGCTCAGAGCCTGGAGCCTGTTTCACAGTCTGTGTGTCTCTCTCTCTCTCTGACCCTCCCCTGTTCACGCTGTCTCTCTCTCCTAGAAATAAATAAAAATATTAAAAAAAAAAAAAAAAGAATGGAGATGATAGATTTGTAAAGGAAAAAATAAAAAGCAGTGTATCCATTACAAGGAAGGATCTGATTATTTAATTTGTAAGCATTCATAAACATACATAATTTTTTCTCAAAGTCTCATGCCTCTTTGGCAGTAAATGTTGCTTCATTTTCACTGATTATTTACTGAAAAATTTATTTTGAGAAACTAGAGGCAGCTGGTTTCTAAATACATATGACTTCCAATTATTAGTTTGCCATCATTTACTTCTAGAAACAAAATCCTTATAGATGTTACTAGAAGTAAAGGAAACAGAAAATTTTGAGCTGTTAATTCATGAACCTGATATTATTATTTTTTTTATTACAGAAGAGATACCATTTCAAATTCCAATGATCAAGTCACCGTTGGACAAGATCCAATTGACTCCTGGACAGGCATTACCTCCTGGATTCCCTGGACCATTCATTTTTGCTGATAGTCTGTCCTCTGTGGAGACTCTGTTGACCAACATTCAGGTCAACAATATTTCTATAAACAAAATAAATGTAATACAAGACATTAGCATCTACATAAATTATTTCATGTTTGAGATACTAAAACAGATAATATGAACTGCATGCCATTTGCTGTACTTTGACAGGGTCTGCTGAAAGTGGCTTTGGATAATGCTCACTTCCAGGAGAAGCAGATTCAACAGGAAAAAAAGGAACTGCGAATGGAGCTCTATAGAGAGAGACAAATTAGAGAAAACCTTGAAAGACAACTCGCAGTTGAACTTCAAAGCAGAAGTAAGTTTAACAAATTCAACAGAATAAATATTTTGTTGTAGATATTTTCAATAGAAATAGAAGTAGAAATATTCTCAGGGATAGCTTAGAACTACTGAAAAAATGAGAAGCTATGAAACAAATCCTGTGTGTGATCCACAAGGTAAGATATTTATACTATTTCACTTTATTATAAAGATAAAGAATTAGATATGGACTCCAGGCTAGTTGTAGATTTGGAAAACATGAATATTTTTAGTTTTCTCACAATTTCATAAAATACCCTGGATGTAAATAATCAAATAAATTCTTATAGATGAAATGCTTACTCTTTGTCAAGGACAGTGCTAGATTCTAGGGATTTAAGACTTAAGTCCCTGTCCTTGAGAGATGTACATTTCAGAGAGCTAGTATAAATAACCAGTTCATTTAAAGACAGAAATGGCAAGAACAAGGATCCACAGTATATATGGTTATATAAAGAGGGGGTAATTAGTTCAGCGTGGTGGAGGAGTGAATGGTCGAGGAAGGCTTCCTGATTCTTATACCTGAACGTGAGTCCTGAAGATTAGTATGCTATGAAAGGGCATGAGAGTGTCTGAGTAATTTGGACTTTCTAGACAGAGGTTATCAGTGAGCATAGGCATGAAGGCAAGAAGCTTCATACATGGGCAATTGTAAACAGTTTGTTATTACTGTGGCTCTGCATTTTATGAAGTCAATGGTGGGAGATGATGGAGAAAGATAAGGGAGAAGCTAGGGCACCACTTAGGTGCTGGCAGTAGATTAGAGGGGGCTTGAAGTAAAACTAGAAACAAGGAAAGTATGTAAAAGCAGTTTGCTGTCATCCAGGCAATGGTGATGAGGACTGAGCTAGGGTAGCATAAGTAGGGTTGGAGACAAAATGGAGAGAATGGAGAAATAATGTTCACAAATAGAATTAACTTTCCAACTGTGAGTATACATTAAATCATATACAGATGTGGATAGACTATTTTATTCCAAAATCAGAGAAAATTTTAAATTTCACCTCAGCCAATAATTTCCACCTTTACCTTACACTTACTATATAAATAGCAGCAAAATTGATAATTGTGAATTTCATTCAGTTTCTTCACTTCTCTGCTTACTCTCCTATGGAAGGGTCTCAAAGTAAAAATTAAATAAAATAGGTGAGGAATGGGAAGGAGAGGCAAAAAAAAAAAAAAAAGAAGAAGAAGAAAAGAGAAAAGGAGACAAATCTATATATAGATAATGACTCCCTGAACAAGGAAGAATAATTCTACAAGAATGAAATCTACTAACTTTACACTATTCCAAGCTCTTATATTATACTCAAAAATTTTGTCGTGTAACTGAAAACTTACTGCATATTTTACTTAAGTCTAGGAATAATTATTAGTCCGGTTCAAAATATAAAGTCAGTAACTCCGTTTAAAAAGAATTAAAGCTCTTCGGGTGCCTAGATTGTTCTGTCAGTTAAGAGTCTGACTCTAGATTTTGGCTCAGGTCATGATCTCATGGTCATGATATTGGGTCCCACGTGGGACTCCATGCTGAGCATGGAACCTGCTTAAGATTCTCTCTCTCTCCCTCCCTCCCTCCCTCCCCCTGCTGCTCTCCTGCTCACATGCTATCTCTCTCTCTTGCTCCCCTTCTCACAAAAGAAAAGAAATTAAACCTCTTTGAAAAATAAACAAAATCTTAAGAAAAGAGACTCAGTTAGAGGAGCAGGTGACACTTGATCTCAGGCTTGTAAGTTCAAACCCCACATTGGGTGAAGAGTTTACATACATACATACGTACATACCTACATACAAATCTTAAAAAGAACAGAGTTAAACCTCTTATTATCTTGCCAAATTCATTAAACACTGTTTAGCAAAAGTTAACATGTCTTTTTAAAGTTTATAAAAAATAAGTTATTTCTGGTACTCAGTATGCAAAATAGATTATTATGATTAGCCATCATAAAAGCCACATCTTAGTAGGATAATTTTTTATACTAAACAACCTAAAAATAATATGTTAAGTATAACATTCTTAAATTGACTTATGTATATCTACTACAGGGAGTAAAACTGGCTTCTAACTTTTAAGGATGTGCTCATGCCAATTTCTGTTTACTAACTTCTCATAAACTCTTCAAGTCTATCTTTATTATTACTATCATATCTATTACATTTTATTTTATTTTATTTATTTATTTATTTTTTTTTTTTACAAATAGTTTATTGTCAAATTAGTTTCTACATAACACTCAGTGCTCATCCCCAAAGTGCCCTCTATTACATTTTAAAAAGGCCTAGACATGGTAGATGTAATATTCTATCTATTATCAACCATATTCTGAATTATTTGTATTTAATAAATGTACCATATTACGATATAATAATAATATCACTGTTACTATCATTACTGTCACTACTGCTGTTATTACTACTACTACTACTACTGGCTAATACTTAACTGTCTGCTATGTGCTAGGCACTGTAGTTAACATTTTACATCTGCTGACTAACATAATTATATTAAACTATTCTGTTATTCTCATCAATTTAGAAAAATTATCTACTTCATCTCTATGAACATCAGTATCCTCATCTACTACAATAGGTAATATCTTTTTTAGATTACTGTCTACTATCTACTAGTATTTACTAGTAGATGCTATCTACTACCTACTATTACTTTTTAGATTTAGATTACTATCTTTTTTTTCTAATTAAAGAAAGTAATAGGATATAGTACCAGAAAAATTTTCAGTATGTGCATGGGAACAGGACCATGGGCAGAAAGAACTTCACTTTTTGCTGTATGAAGCAAATGTCTTTGTCAAATTTCTACTCATAAAACTGCTTTTGTAAGATTTCTCTGGTGCTTATCATTCAGTTCAATATGAACTGTTGGTCAGATTTACAGGCAGTCATGAGACCCTTTAAGAATGTAGTAGCCAGGGGGCACCTGGGTGGCTCAGTTGGTTGAGCATACAACGTTGGCTCAGGTCAGGGTCTCACAGTCTGTATATTCAACCCCTGCCTCGGGCTCTGTGCTGGCAGCTTGGAGCCTGGAGTCTGCTTTGATTCTGTCTCTCCCTCTCTCTCTGCCCCTCCACTGCTCATGCTCTGTCTCTGTCTATCTCTCAAAAATAAATAAACATTTTTTCAAAAATATAGCAACCAGCATATATGTAATTGAAACAATGCAGGCTGTAGGTCAGCCTTCTGAGTTAAAAGTGAACATTTTTCTGCTTCTATCTCTCATCACTGTACCATTGTTTATACTATATGTAATTATAAATTTCGAGAGAATCAACATAAAGAATAGTTTTGAACCAATAATTTTAGTGGAAGCAAAAGTTTTTGTTTAAAGGACATTAAGATATATGTTACTTTGAATAAATCTAGATTTCTGGTTTAAATAATTGGTTAAATGCTTTATATGAATGATGATGACTATAATTACAATACTAAAATATTTTATGTTCAATATCATTTAATAATCATTTTTCATCAAAAATAACAGAAACCTGAGATACCACCTCAGGCCAGTCAGAGTGGCTAAAATAAGCAAATCAGAGGACTCTAGATGCTGGCAAGGATGTGAAGAAACGGACACCCTCCTACACTATTGATGGGAATGTAAACTGGTGGAGCCCCTCTGGAAAACAGTGTGGAGGTTCCTCAAAACATTAACAATAGAACTCCCCTAGGACCCAGCAATAGCACTGCTAGGAATTTACCCAAGGGATACAGGAGTGCTGATGGATATGGGCACATGTACCCCAATGTTCATAGTAGCACTCTCAACAATAGCCAAACATGGAAAGAGCCTAAATGTCCATCAACTGATTATCTATACAATGGAATACTACATGGCAATGAGAAAGAATGAAATCTGACCATGTGTAGCAACACGGATGGAACTAGAGGCTATTATGCTGAGCGAAATAAGTCAGGCAGAGAAGGACAGCTACAATATGTTTGCACGTATAGGTGGATTGGGAAGAACTTAACGGAGGACCATGGGGGAGAAGAAGGGGAAAAATAGTGGGGGAGAGGGAGGGAGGCAAACCTTGAGAGACGCTTGAATGCTGAGAACAAACTGAGGGCTGATGGGTATGGGGTAGAGGGGAAGGGGTGTGATGGGCATGGAGGAGGGCACTTGTGGGGATGAGCACTGGGTGTTATATGGAAACCAACTTGACGATAAACTATTAAAAAAATAACAGAAACCAGTGTCATTGTTTCAAGTTTTCCAATTTTGTTTTTACTTCAGACTTCTGAATTTTTGTCTCACAGAAACATACATTTACATGGATAACTGATTCTCTTTAAGTTGCTGAAGGTCATTTATGTGAAAGACAAGGAACCGTGAAATGAATACAACTGAAACTTAAATTAGTATCATAATTAGTTTAATAAAATATTTAATTATATGTGAGCACTTTTAACATTTCTTAAATGTGACAACATTTTAATTTTGTGTAATGTTTGTTGAATATTTTTCTATCACCACAATGTCAATACCTTAATTTTTAAAACTGATTCTGAAAGTCTGTGAAGGTCGGTATGCTTAGAACGTTTCTGTGAACCAACAATTGCAGGATCTCAATAATTTTATCTAAAAAATATCAAATATTTAATACTGTAATTAAATGCATGTAGTTAGAGAAAGTAGAAAATTATTTTCTACCATAAGTACCACTGCCATACAAATATATATATATATATATATATATATATATATATATAATAAAGCTTACACACCAAAAAAAAGTGAAATCAAAAAGAAGTAAATTGCATGATTGAACATTCTGGTTGAGTCTAATGAGAATTGGAGCCAAAAGAAGCGAATCATATCCATTTATATATCTCTCTGTATCTGTATCTATGTGTTTTTTTTATTTTTTAAATATTTTTTATTTATTTAAGAGAGAGAGAGCGTGAGCAGGGGAGGGTCAGAGAGAGAGGGAGACACAGAATCTGAAGCAGGCTCCAGGCTCTGAGATAGCTGTCCGCACAGAGCCCGACTTGGGGCTCGAACCCACGAACCGTGAGATCATGACCTGAGCCAAAGTCGGAAGCTCAACCGACTGAGCCACCCAGGTGCCTCTGTATCTATATTTTATAATCCATCAAAACTGGCAACCTTATTCTATTCACCGACGTTTTGCAAACTATTTACTTCTTCATGTTTTAGCTACCATGCAAAAGCGTCTGAAGAAGGAGAAAAAAGCCAAGAGAAAACTACAGGAAGCCTTGGAATTTGAATCAAAACGCCGGGAACAAGTGGAGCAAGCACTTAAGAAAGCCACTACTAGTGACAGTGGCTTGAAGATGTTGAAAGGTAATGTCTGATTTGTACTTTCACACTCAAGGTACACAAAGAAAATCCCAATTTAAAATAGAAAGAAGGAAGAAAGGATGGAAGGAAGGAAGGGAAGGAGGAAGGAAAAAAGGAAGGAAGGAGTTTTGTCCAAGATTCATTAAAAATTCCATTTGAGGCCAAGTGCTTTGGTATTAATCAAATGTGTCAAAATAATCCCTATTCTGGGAGATACAAATAGCCTAAGAATAACAGGAAATCCTGCTGACTTTTGCAGTAGAAGCAGCAATATTGATAACCTCATTGTACTTAAAATGTAAGTGTTTTAGGTACATTCATATTAAAATATATTGACATTTGGTTTTCTCTATTTTAATTAAGATTTCTTTACTTTGATTTCTTTCACGTAGATTGCATCAGTGTTGAGGGTGTAAGGAGGACCTGGTTGAAAAAGAATGCTCTAAGTACATTCCTGGAGATTCTGTGAGAAGAGAAGCTTTGGCATGAAATCTCTTAATTCCAATTTTTATCACATTTTTCAATTATGAAATCCCACAACATCATTTCGTCTCATAGATTATTCAGGTTCTTCTTTAATAGCACATTGACAGCTTGTATGTTTATGTGACATGTTAAATATACAGATGTATATTAGCTGATGTGTCTGTGTAACACGTATTAGCCTATGAATTTTATGCACACATGTATACATGCCCCATTCACATGTATAACATACACATAAAACTAAAAGGGTGCCTCAAGGTCCTATAGTAAGAATTAATAAAGAATTTAATACGAATGTCAGTCATATTTCTTTCTTTCCAAAAGTTCAATTCCCTTTTCACCATGACTGTCTTGGATCACTGTGCTCACAATCAATAAAAATAGAGTGCTATATTATTTTAGCTCATGCTAACCATGCCTTATTGAGACACAGAAGAGAAAGAATAAATAATCATTAATATCTCACACAATGGGATGTCTTAATGGGAGCCAGCATCCTTGCTTATCAAAGGGTTCAAAGGGAACAGTTTTTGAGTAGCAATGGGACATAAGTTCTGTGTACTCATTATTATTATTTGAGGCCCTGAATGTGTCATTCTGAAATGGTTTGACACGTTTTTACATATTTAAAATCCACCGATTAGTGAACGCGATTTAGGTTTAGCTTTTCTAGTATAAAGGAAAAACAGTTGTTTCTACAGCATGATGGGTACCTTGTATTCAAGTCATTGTCTTCTCACATTAATCTTTGATGGCATTAGGTGATACACCGGCATCTGTTATCACATTACGCAAGGGTGTCCAGGCAAATGTATATATATACAGAAAAGCTCATATAGAGGTATGCTTCATGGATATGGATAAATTTTAGATAATTATATTTCATATTTAAAATTGAAAATAAGTGTGCCTGGGTGGCTCAGTCGGTTAAACGTCCGTCTTCGGCTCAGGTCATGATCTCACAGTTTGTGGGTTCGAGCCCTGCATCGGGCTCTGTACTGACAGCTAGCTCAGAGGCTAGAACCTGTTTCAGATTCTATATCTCCCTCTCTCTCTGACCCTCCCCTGCTCATGCTGTCTCTCTCTCTCTCTCTCAGAAATAAATAAAACATAAAATTTTTTAATAAAATAAAGTTGAAAATAAAAACCTAACCTCTTATTTTTCTTTCTCAATTTTTTCAATACCATTCATGTGTCCCTCTGTCCTTTCAGCCAGTACTGCATAAAGACCACAAACCACAATTTGTATTTTGGTATTCAGTACACTTAGCATAGAGATAATCATCTACAGCATTTTTCAAATGAAAAATACACCATAAGGATGGGGCACTTCCACTTATGCAATCTTATTTCACAGTCATGGCATGTTACCTGATAGTCTGAAAGGATTTTTATGGACAGATTATTTCCATGAGAATTATCTCTAGAGTATGAAACAAAGTATTTACTATATGTTTGAAAAGTATATGCCAAATTGCAGAATTCAGCTACAGTTTATAATCCTCTCTCTTACCACTACAAACAAATAGACATATGAAAACAAAAACAAAAATGAGATCAAAGGTCTTGTGTTGTCTATAGGACCAAAGTACTGGTTTAATTTTAAATGGAATCAGAAATAACAGAATTGTACCTTAATCTTGAATGTCATTTCTTTCAGATCCTGGAGTTCGAGATATTGAAATAGAAAATACTGGGACTTCTCATGATAGTACTGCTATGCAAGGTACAGTAAACATCATACTTCTCTCTATTACTCCCTGATATGAAGTGGGCATGAGCTCCTATATTGATATTCCTTATATAACTAAAATAAATAAGTTTAATTCTTACTTTATGGCAGAGGCAGACGTCTTCACACGCCTTTTTTATATTATATATATAGTCACTAATAATTTTACATACACAATGTGAGCAAATTTCTTGAATATTTAACTGTTAAGATGGTGTATACTTATGTGTTATGCATGTTCTAAAAATGCATAAATGTGAATATAAATTACTTTCTGAAGTGTGCAATAATATACTTTAAAAATCTCACTACTGTTTGTAAAAACCACAAGTAGAAAAATAAAAAATATCAATATTTTTAAAGTGTTCTAGACAACATTTTTATCAACTTTTAAATTCTGATGCTGAATTTAGATAACTTTGGAAACCGTCTAAATATGGAAATGACTACAACTTGAAACTCATGATTTTCAGGATTCCCATAAATGCTTAGATACTTTAATGTATTTAAAAATACTTTGTAGTAAGAAAATAGACAAGACAATTTAATATAGAATCTCACTGGATTGCAAAATTATCTAAAAATAAAAACTAAATTTAACCACTGGAGTTTTTCCAGTGTGATTCTAATGCAGTTTTCTAGCCCTTTGTATGTAGATCACCTTTTTTTCTTCATGTTTAATGTGAAGAAATGTCTCACTCTCATAAAAAGGAAAAGGCATCTTTATGAAAAAAAATATTTCCTCACTTCAGAAAGGAAGGGAACCATGGATATGTTGCTTGCTAGAGGTTTGACTAATCAGTGCCTTTTCACTGTGTAACAACTAGATCTACAAGAAGGCAACAAACTGGAAGTGACTAACAAATCCATTTGGGTTCATTTGAGGGTCACCATTTATCTGGCAGCTTCAGAAAATTTAGAAACCTTCATTCATGTAGAGTTGCCCATCATTTTTACAAAACAAAGAATGTCAGAGCTTATGGATCCTGTGGTAATGCCTGGTTCTGCGGCAGTTGGGTAGACCTAAAGCATTAATTTTGCTAATTGTGAAAGTATGCATGTTTAGTTCATTCAGTGAATCTTTGCTGTTTCTTATCCCTCTTTTGCTTGCCTGCTTTCTTCCTTTAACTTAAAGGCTGTGTTTGTGACCAAAACCAGTTTGGATGGGACTCAGTGTATGTCCAATCAATTTATCACAGTTAAATTTATGAAGAAAGCCCCACTAGTTGAGGTTGCTCCCACATATCAGGACCAAGGTAGAGTTGAATAAACCAGAAGCATTTGATGCCTTCTTAATCAGTATAGACCCAGTCTTTATGGAACATTGAGCTTGATTGCGTCCCTCTTTTGAGTGGGATCTAAGGTCAATTTTGGAACTGGAAAGGGTAAACTAAACATAGCATCATTGGGGCACCTGGGTGGCTCAGTCGGTTAAGTGTCCGACATAGGCTCAGGTCATGATCTCATGGTTTGTGAGTTCGAGCCCCATATTGGGCTCTGTGCGACAGCTCAGAACTTGGAGCCTGCTTCGAATTCTGTGTCTCCCTCTTTCTCTATCCCTTCCCTGCTTATGCTCTGTTTCTGTCTCAATAATAAATAAAACATAAAATGAAAAAAATTTTAAAAATATACCATCAGTGAGTTGTATCTTTATTATCCTTTAATCCTATATTTTCAATTAATTGCTGTTTGTTTAATGTATATGATGCCTTTAATTTGCAACAGTAACATCTTTCCCAACTTGGAAGTTAATGCAAGATTTTGAACTATCCTAAAGCTATTTCATTTCCATGCAATAAAAAACAGATTATCTTACTCATGGGAGGTCAATTGAATGTTATAAATCAAAAGCCTTCCATTTGTTTCAGTTTTCTTTTACTTTAACAAAGTCTGCAGAGGATGGCTTTTGCATATTAATTTGTGATTAGAGGATAGCACATTTAATATTTATTTTCATTGAGCATACATTGAAAAGTTCTCCTTTTTTTTTTTGCTAGCTAAACATAAGTAAATTAGTATGATTTTAAAAAGGTTACAGAATTTATTTTAAAGCAAGGGAATTAACTTTTATTATATTTTTCTAATTACAGATCATGTTGTCTAATATTTATGGCTAATATTATCAATATATGGAAAAGGAAAGTGTTAGTAATTACTTATTGAATGTCAACCATTTAGGTTACTTTATATAATATTCTTGATAAATGTGATAAAAATGGAAAAGTACACATTCCTATCTCTCTTAGCATAGTACATAAGCACTGTAAATGATAAAGTTCCCATCATCATATTATGGAAAACTAGAGTGAATGCTTTGTGTTAATATGACAGTAAATCACAATTTAATATCCAAAATAAGTTTATTTTTGAGCAAAAAAATATTAACTGGGGAAAGGATGTCTGAAAATACTATGAGGCCTATCTTAAGTGCAGTTTACAAAATCAGTCAATTCAAACAATTACCTGAAAATTCTGATAATATTACTTATCATTTAAGAAACTCTTGAATACTGGGAACAAACTCAGGGCTGATGGGGGGGAGAGAGGAAGTGGGGTGATGGGAATGGAGGAGGGCACTTGTTGAGATGAGTACTGAGTGTTATATGGAATCCAACTAGACAATAAACTATGAAAGAAAAAAAGCTCAGAATTCAAAAATTACTTTTATTGTATATATGAACTTCAGAAAATGTATAATGCCCGGAAAACATAAAATGTAAAACTTAGCCATTATTTTTTTATTCTTCCTAATAGTTTTGCTCTTGTGTGTTATAGTTTTTATCTTTTGTGACTTATATTGATACTGACTTCATCTTTCCATTTCTCTCATTTACCCATTTTTTACCTTGGAAGATTATTTCCTAGCATTGTTTATGAGGCTCAATTCATGCATGCCAATCCAATGCCATTTCCAAAACTCATCTTTATCACAGTAAAGAATTCCAACACCAGTGAAGTCTTTTCTCTTTCTATTGTCAATAGCTCTGCTGGATAGAAATGTATCAGTCACCTAGTGCTCTGACTTTTGAAATTAAATCAGTTCCAAAGGGATATCTCTTCAAAAGATTTTAAAGAGAACTTGGACGAATGTTAGTTGGCCATCTTTAAAAGTAATAAAGTCATATACAGTTTTATGATAATTTTCACATGAACTTTAGTACAAAGATTCTTTATAGTATGTTTCTTACATGTATCCTAAATCTCTTTAGCTTAGTTATTTCTTTTTGTTTTGTTTTGTTTTGTATTGAATGTTGGTTGACAGACAAGGTATCATGCATAAACTTCCTTGCGATATAAGGATTTCTGTATCTCTTATTTTAGCAGTCTATTACAGCAGCTTCTTCTGAATATTTTAAGGTGAATAAACAATGAATACATACTCATTCTGATGGCTTTGTCCGCTATTGCTGTTGGTGGAGGATTCGGTGGAGCATATACACTATCATTCTCCCACCCAGATTCCCATAACTCAGTTGAGGGCCTATAAGACAGCACATTAATCATCTTATCAACCAATCTGTTTTTCACATAAAATAAACATACTGGGTATCATTAAGTGCACCTTCAGATCAATGATTTTTGCAAATGACATTCAAGTACCATTTGTGTACTTTTTTGCTGATAAAAGCAAATTAATTTAGCACAACTACAAATGCACTGATAAAAACTAAGACTGAACAGCAGTACCACTAACTAACAAAGTAATATTTTCTCTTTACTGTGTTCTGCTATTTAGTTATTTTCCTATTGGAAATCTAATTATAGTCCTTTTACTCCCTTGTCAAACTTCATTTGATTGCCCACAACCAAATTGACAACTTCACTTGGAGACCTAAAAGCCATCTCACTTTTTCAGATTCCTTATTTGCGCATTATAGCAACAGCTCCTTTAATTAATTAGCATGAACAGCAGTAACATGAACTGCTGAACATCAAATAACAACATTTTATTATCACAAGGAGACTTCTCCTTTTGCATGTTTATACCTTAGTTAACTTTTGTATGACTATATTTCATTGTTAGGGACTCCTGGTGCAGTTGATAGTGCATATTTCTTAAATTTTTGAGAATTGACACCATCATCTTAATAATAAAAAATAAAGCAAACCCAGGATATGAAGTTCTTAGGTTTTAGAAAACACACAATAGCCTTCATGAACTGACTTTCTAGTAACAGGATAAAATAATAAAAAAAGTTCAAGTGAGATAGCATGGTAAAGTATATGAGCACGGTGCCACATTACTTCTGTTTCTGTCATTGTATTTGTTCTGAGGAAAGAAACCAAACTATTAACTGCTTTTTCAACAGGAATGTCAATCTCTGTGAGTAATTTCTACACTTGTTTTTTTGACCATATTTGACCAAGACGCAAAAATATTTAACACTGTAATATATTTTCCTCTGATATTTTTCCATAAATATGGTGGAATCTTAAATAATTTTCCTCCTTTTTGTTACTAACACAACAGAAATAGATGTTAAATGCAACCTACATGCAAAAAGTAAACCCAAATTTGATGCAAAAGATAAATGTACTAAAAATTTTCTCTGCTGAACCCTTTTTGTTTAAAAAGTGAAAGCTTATTCAGAGAATATACACTAACCATTCTAAAATACAAAATGCATTATCTCATCCATGCAGTCCTTGGTGAAGATGCCACTGAAGAATTAAAAGCAAGGTAACTAAAGTGTGATTTGACTCTAAAAGCAACAGACACAATTTTAGCACTTCTTTGTTAAAAACACACTTATTATATCTTACAATGTAATTTAATATATGTTTATAATATAGAATTTTAATATATACTTATACTATGAAATACATATGAATATGTATATTCTCATCAAAAACAATTTTTGCAATGTCTAACCTTCTTTGACCTTTGAAACTTCCTTATATTCTTTATTTGCTGCTCACTTGGTAACCTAGAATAACATCCCTCCAGTGACCTTAAGGTAAAATGCCAATATTTACTGAAAACAATTACACTTGGGTTAAGATTGTTATTGCATAATTTGGTAGAATAGCATAGAAAGTGATGACAGGAGCAAGTAAGGAGACTGGAAAAGATTAATCAAACATATTACTTGCCATGCATGTGATATGACAAGAAAAATTAAAAGCAGAGTAGTAGAATTTCTCTATAGGCTTTTCTACTAACTCACAACAACATTGTGCTCTACATCTTTCTCTTGGGGTTCCACAGATTATTTCTTGCCCTATCTTCATCAATCATTAATTCTCCTCCCCTCTTATGTCTTGTACTATGTTGGAAAGCATACATAGGCACTTTAATATTCCCATTGTAAAGTGGAAATATTAGTTTGTAAAGTGTCTAGAGTGTCAGAGATTAAGAGATTCCTCTTAAATGCTTCATTTGAGAGTAGGAGCCTTTTACTACCCAGAGGAACATTACTACAACTGCCATAATAGAGTGAAAAATAACATGTCATTGTTGTCACATCACTTTTTTAAAAAGTAGCATAAAATAAAAAAAGACAGAATTATGTTGCAGCCACATAAATGTATGGTGGTTTTATGCCAACATGCTTATTTGATAACCCTAAAAATGGAATAGTGCAAAAAAGAAAGGCAAGATCTAGTATTTGTATAGCCTGGTGAACTTTGTGCCATTCTTTTCATTTTGGGGGGTTGGGTGGAGGAGGGCTTAATTTAAAAAAGTAACTTATTAGGTGACTTCACTGAAACTTCCAGGAATAGATTCAGGTATAGCTGGATCCAGGAATTCAAATAATAAATACATTCAAGATGTTTCCCTTCCCAGTTCCCTCCAGTCTCCCTTCCCTTTGAAAACTTTGGATTTTATTTAGACTTGGCTAAGTTTTTCTGTTCCATTGTACAAAATGTGGCAATCCTAGGCTTATTATTAGTTATCTCATTAGTAACAATTCCATTAGAAAGAAGAATTTGTCTTTGTGCTATTTTTAACACACACATTCTCCACCAGGATTGCACCTGTATGATAATTAATAAAGGTATGATTAACCCCATTTTATAAGTAGGGAAATAGCCTAGAAGAAGCTAATTAGCTGACTATTGATAGTGGCTTCTAAAACACAGCAATCTTGGGGCGCCTGGGTGGCTTAGTCGGTTAAGCGTCCGACTTTCGCTTAGGTCATGATCTCGCGGTTCGTGGGTTCGGGCCCCGCGTCGGGCTCTGTGCTGACTGCCAGCTCAGAGCCTGGAGCCTGTTTCAGTCTGTGACTCCCTCTCTCTCTGACCCTCCCCTGCTCATGCTGTCTCTCTCTCTCTCTCTCCTAGAAATAAATAAAAACATTAAAAAAAAATTTAAAACACAGCAATCTTAACTCCCTCACCCATTATTCTCATTATCAATTCAAATTGATATTACCACTTTCAATCCATACTGTAAATATTTCTCATAGTTAGCTAGTTAGGATACTTATCTAGACTGCAGTATTATCCTATGCAAAGCAATGCAGCAGGATCTAGATGGAAGAAGGCTTCTCTCATTTGTAGTTACTTAACCAAAATAGTCTAAAACCACGTATATTTAAATAATCGCTTCTACCTTAAAACTGCAGAGATTGGGACAGTACTTATAAAAATTACACAAATGGTGGGACGCCTGGGTGGCTCAGTCGGTTATGCGGCCGACTTCGGCTCAGGTCATGATCTCACAGTTCATGGGATGGAGCCCCGCTATGGCCTCTGTGCCGACAGCTAGCTCAGAGCCTGGAGCCCATTTCAGATTCTGTGTCTCCCTCTCTCTCTGACCCTCCCCTGCTCACACTGTCTCTCTCTCTCTCAGAAATAAATAAAACATTACAAAATATATTTTAAAAATTACACAAATATCATACAGCTCCCTTTTATATGTATAACTGTATACAGAAGCTGAAATAAAAGTATAAACTTTTCTGTGTCAAAACTTACATCATCTTGTCAGAACAAGACCTTAACAGATGTTCAGTTATATAACTTTAGGCCAGGATTCTTTACCATGAGCCATTAGCATAAAGCTTTATATCTTCACCATAGAGAACTACTTTCTCATTTATGATAGCCATATAACAATCTACTTTTGAAATTAAAGTGAATTTAAAGAAAAATATGTTTTAGAATGTTATATAGACCTCCTTGAATTCCCCTACTCTGATATCCCCACAGTTTATAATTCACTTGTTTAATGTTTGAAAATTAACTTCAGTAATAATCTGCATACTTAAGCTGGAGTCTACTTTACCTCAATTATGCAAATGGGTATTTGGACAACATTTCCACCAATTTCTCTTTTAAGAAAACAACAGTTTTATAAGCATTCCTTCACTATTTCCTTATTGTCCCATAAATGTTTAAGTGCTCTTATTTTCTTTAAAAAATTACAAATGGGGGCTGCTGGGTGGCTCAGTCAGTTAAGCATCCCACTCTTGATCTTGCCTCGGATCATGATCTTGGCTCAAGTCATGATCTCATGATCGGTAGAATAGAGCTCCTCAGCAGGTTCTGCGTTGACAGCACAGAGCCGGCTTGGAATTCTCTCTATCTCTTCATCTCTCCTTTATCTCTCTCTTTCTCGCTCTCTCTTTCTCCCAACAAAAAATTTAAAAAAATACAAGTGAATATCATGTTGCTCTCAGCATTGATGAGTAGCCATTTAAAATGAGTGAAGCAAAACCTGCGACTCAAATGTTACAATCTCCTGCAAACTGTATTTCAACCCTCTATGGGAAATGTTGGATGTGGTCATTAAAAACTTTTTTTAATGTTTGTTTATTTTTGAGAGCGAGACAAAGCATAAACAAGGGAAGGGCAGAGAGAGAGGGAGACACAGAATCTGAAGCAGTTTCCAGGCTCTGAGCTGTCGGCACAGAACCCAACATGGGGCTTGAACTCACAAACCATGAGATCATGACTTGAGCCAAGGTCGGACACTCAACCGACTGAGCCATCCAGGTGGCCCGGATGTGTCCATTCTTAGTGTTCAAGTAAACATTTAATGTTTTCCCACTACTTCCATTTTCATTTTCCTCCATATTTTGATTCCTTTGAAATGAGGGGTTATAGTGTTTTTCTATTAGTTCAACATACAAAAGGAGTAGTTAAAAGTTATAAAAGAAGAACTTAATAGTATGTTTACTTTTTTATTTTGAGAGAGAGAGAGAGAGAGAGCATGAGCAGAGGGAAGGAATAGAGGGAGGGAAAGAATCTTAAACAAGCTCCATGCCCAGCATGGAGCCTGATTTAGGGCTTGATCTCCCCATTGTGAGATCATGACCTGAGCCGAAATCAAGACTTGGGTGCTTAACCAACTGAACCACCCAGGTGCCCCTTAATTGTACTTTTAAGTATTAAATTAAAATATCTGCAATAGGCATCCTAAACAAAACTCAAATAAATTTGACCTTTAGAAAACAATTTTATGCCTTATTTACTTATGGAAAGTGGGTGATATAACCTTAGATTTTTAGAGGAATGGCATAGAAATATAAGCAACTTACCACTTTTCATCATAGAATTATCTATAATAAGTAGTGAAAGAATCTAAAATTCCACATGTGACACAAATGCTCAGAATGACTTAGTATGGTTCCCAACAGTCGGCGTTCCTTTTTTTCCCCCCAATTTTTTTTTTTTTTCTGAGAGAGAGAGTTAGGCAGTGTTAGGAGTGGAGAGCCAGAGAGAGAGGGAGACAATGAATCCGAAGCAGGCTCCAGACTCTGAGGTAGCTGTCAGCACAGGGCCCGACGCAGGGCTCAAACCCACGAGCTGTGAGATCATGACCTGAGCCAAAGTCGGACACTTAACAGACGGAGCCAACTAGGTGCCCCACAGTAGGCGTTCCTGTATATACTAGTTTTTATTTATTCTTCTTTCTTTTCCTTTCTCTTCTCTGCAGGAAAGTACAATTTAAGTACATATAGATCTTAGTGTGACTCAATAGTTGCAGGTCTGTGTACTGTACACATGTGCCTTTACTGACATTTTATAACTGGTCTGTGGGAGACACAATGAAGTAGTAGGTAGAGCACTAGTCTAGTAGTCAGAATTGTTTAGTCTCTGTCTAACTCAGTTACTAACATTGAGAAGTTATTCAACCTCTCTCTGCCTTCATTTTAGTAAAATAGTAATTATAATATTTGCCTAATCATCCTCGTCAATAAGTTAGATCCATACGTGTCAAAAAGTATGACAAATACAAGATATCATTATTAATATGCCTTACAAAATATATATGAAGTCATTATTTGTGTTTGCATGTGTAGATTTTAGTAAGAGTTAAATATTTGGCATAAAGCTGATGAATAAAATTTACTTTAAAACATTCTCTTCAGTATATGGCAAATATATTTTTATAATTTATCCTCATATGAGAATCCCCATATATTGAACACCAAGTGTGCTTAATGTAGCAGGTGTTTAATAAAAAATGAATTAATTTTTGAAGGAATGAAATAAATCACCTTTTAAGGTTGGTCTTGCAAGGACTAGAAATTAAATAATGGGTAGAGGTATATCAAAGAACTAATTCAAAAAACAAAGTGAGTTAAAAATGAATAAGAGAGATTGATATTCCATTGTGATACCATTTACAAGGCAAATAAAACTTGGACTGATCTTCGTTTTGATTAAAGCATATAACAGGAAATTGGGGGGCTAATAAAGCCAAGTGGTTACTATTTTATTTTATTTTTTAAAACTTTATTTAACATTTTATTTATTTTAGAGAGACAGACAGCGTGAGCAGGGGAGGGTCAGAAAGAGAAGGAGATACAGAATCTGAAACAGGTTCCAGGCTCTGAGCTGGCTGTCAGCACAGAGCCCAACGCAGGGCTCGAACTCACAAACGGTGAGATCACGACCAGAGCTGAAGTTGGACCCTTAACCAACTGAGCCACCCAGGCGCCCCGTGTGGTGTGGTTAGTATTTTAAAGGAACTTCTATTTTTTTTTTAAATGGCACATTATAAAATCAACACCAGATCTTGCTAAAGATGACTCTAAAATAATGCATTCTCTAGACAAAAAGTAAGCAAATGCTGTACTATTTTATTATCTGCCCCTTTCTTATATTAATGTACTTTTACTACTCTCAAATTCATAGGTCTATATTTATAGTACTGTACTAATAACAAACTGGACCCTAAACTATTATCACTTATTTGATTTGGGAATGCCACATTCTGAACATGTTTCCACAATGGAAGTAGAGCTCATACAATTAATTGAATATTTAATTTGGATTGAACTAAGGACTGAAGTGGAACATTAACAAACACATTGTTTTATCTCTTATTCAGGTTTAGAAAACATGGCCTTTCAGATGTGATCTTATTTAGTGCAAAATAATATAGTACCCATTTGAAGATTAGAAACACATCATTAATTAAACAGCTTAAATAAAACATAAAAGTTAATACTTAGTTGGAGAAATCACTTTAAAAATATTGCCATTAGTTCATGAATAATGTAGCTACCCCAGGGGAACCTGGGTGTCACAGTTGGTTAAGCAGCCAGCTCTTGACCTTCACTCAGGTCATGATCTCACCATTCATGAGATCAAGCCCTATGTTGGGCTCTGAGCCTGTTTAGAATTCTCTCTCTCCCTCTCTGTCTCTGCCCCTTCCTCACTCATGCCTGTGTGCGCTCTCTCTCTCTCAAAATAAAAACTCCAAAATAAAAAAAGAGAAAAATAAGATAGCTACTCTAAAATAAATGTTTGATAGCTCAAAGTATGCCTATGATGAAGCCTATCAGTACTTAAGAAAATTCCATTTTTAAGTTTTTATTTAAATTCCAGTTAGTTAATATACTGCATAATGCTAGTTTCAGGTGTACAATTTAGTGATTCAACAATTACATACAACACCTGGTGTTCATCACAAGTGCACTCCCATTGTTTATATGAGTGACTAAGTGGTGAGGAAACACTTGGAAGAAAGCATAAGCCCAGGGTAAGAAAAATAATTTTCTCTAAAAATAAACCTTCAAAAACATAATAGACTAATTTTTCCACTTCCAGCTTTGCTTTCTGAAAATATAGGCTTCCAGTTATGGAATGAATGAGTCATAAGAGTAAAATGCACAGCATAGAGAATACAGTTCACGATATTGTAGTAGCCTTGTTTGGTGAGCATAGCATTATATATAAAGATGTTGAATCACTATGTTTTACATCTGAAGCTACTGTAACATTGTGTGTCAACTATACTCAAATTAAAAAATTTAAAAAACTAAATACCCGATGAGAAGTTATTTATACATAACCATCCTATCAGGGAAGGAAATCTCATTCTGAGGGGAAATTGCAATTATTAGTAGATTTTGACACAGAAAAAATAGTGTGGATCTGTATTTACATTTTAGATTATAAAGGGGGGAAACCTTTCTAAATGCCTTCCTTATTAAGCTAGTAATTCATTTCACCGCAGATTGTAAAGCTGTAGCACATGCACAAGGGGCTCATAAGCATATTTTAGAGTTAGGAAATATCATTTACACTAATTTTATATTGTCAATATCACCCCTTACAGATTAAGATGAATGAAGCTTTAATACTGTTATATATATAGTTTTTCTCACCTTTGTATAATTTCATTTTTAATAGAAGAAAATTCACATCAATGAATATATGCTAAAGGGATAAGCCTAATAAAATAATACATTTATTGCACAGAGATTTAGTCAATTCTTGAACATATATAGCACAACAAAATACTATAAAGCCAGGTTGTGGTTTTTAATGAAGTTCATTGAATAGATTTTGAGTTCTCTTTGCTGTAATGAAATTTTGACCAGGTCTTGTTGTTTTTTCTGTGCAGCCTGAACACTGATGCCGGAATTCCAACTGATCATAGGCACGAGTAGAGTGCTGTAGCAGTTACCTGCTTATCTAGTGCTGTAATTAATTAGAATTAATACTAAAATTCTTAAAATATGGAACCTTCAATTACTATTTGTTCATTACTGATAAATAGAACCTTGCACGTACAGAAAAAAATGTGCTAGAGAATGGGCTTCACAAATTTTTAAGGGATAATCATAATGATGATTAAACACTATACTTTACACTTCTATAACCTCTTTCTTCCATGGAGTTCATAGTGCTTCATAAATGTTATCACATAATCCACACAGCATCCAAGTGGGTAAGTAGGTGCTAGAATTTTTAGGGCAGAGAAAATGGTATTTCTAAATGGTGTGACAGAAATTTAAAAGGAGACACACCCACTTTAAGCTGTAATTACTATTATATAGCTTTATATTTGGCTGACCTGGGATTTAGCAGAAGTATGTGAGGTGATAACTTATTTGTGCAAATAAACAATATTTGTTATCACTGCTTTGGAGCTCACTTTTCTAAAAAACAAACACAAAAAAAGCGCATTACCTGTAGTGTTCTCCAAGGAAATATAAACATATCTAGTTCATAGATTTCACCATACCTAGTTCTTCCTTTGATCTGTTGATGGTAGAGCAAGTCATTTAATCCCTAATAGCACATTCATTATTTGTAAAGAAGGCAATAATAAAAATATATAGCAAAGCTACTAAAAATACCCCTTTTATTCTTTTCTGTTCTCCTTCCATCTCCAATACTGCTTCCTCTTTTTTAACCAATCAACAACTAAACAGACTGAAAAGTCTGTAGACATAAAAGAAGAGAAAGACAGATATGATGGATCAGTAACATCATGGTTTCCATTGTTCATCCCCTGATCTAGATATAACCAAATGCCTAAGATGTTCCAGTAATTAGAACCAAATGGGTCACTTGGCCTGAATTGTCCAGGAAATGGCCTCAAATATTTTTAACTGTTTACTTAATGGAGACCTGGTCAAAGAGGCCATTGGCAAAATCATTATTTTCATACCCCCTAAGAATCTAATAAAGCAGTATTTCAATGTGTTAAGTGGCACTTTACTGATCAAAAAATTTTAATGTCTCATCCTAAAGTGGCCTCCTTACACCAAACAAAATCTAATCTGTTATGTTATTTTTATATCTGCCTAGACTCTCTTGTGACAAAAGCACCACTCATCTTATGTAAAAGGCCAATTACTTTTTTAATCCATTCTCCAATAATCAGTTCCTTGTGGCAATACATGCAATTTCTGCTGAAAAGACCACCTACTCTACACATTTTAAAATGTTACATTCATTCATGTGAATGTGACATTCCAGTAATTCCATACTCTGAAAGAATTTCTTCTAGGGCACAGGAATTTGGCTCATTGTGCTCTTGATAGACTGTAGAAGTCTACTTGTGTAGAGTAGGTGTGCTGCTTTAACCTATTTCAATGAAATAAGATCAGAAATAAGTCATGGATAGAGGCAAATAGAATTTTTAAAAGTTGTTATAATATCAAATATATGAATTGAATAATGAAGTATGATCAAAATTATAACATCCAGAAATGTCTCATTATTTGATAGTCAAACAGCATAAAAACAAACTAGTGTCTTTTTACAAATAGATATGCTTAATTGATTTTGATTGAACTATAAGAAATCCTCATATGTTTTGTTCTGGTCCTTTCACACATATCTCCCTTTTTTGTAACACCTGATTTTACCTTTTTTTCCTCTCATAAGCCTCAGATATATGACACAGAAGGCAAGTCTCACACTTTCTGAATTTGGAACGACTAGGTGTGGCCTTTTAAAGATAACTGATCAGCAGAGGCTCATCTCCAGACTCTTGTGCCATGGTGTATGTCCATGTCAGTCAGTGCTGTCCTAAGGGAAGGACTATATGGGCCATTGTTTTTATTTTTTTAATGGCCACATTTGTGTATATCAAATTCACCCTTTTACTTCTCTGGTAAATCTTATTGGAATAAACTGTGTCCACTCTTCCCAAATGTGATTGTGTATCACTCCTTATAAATTTGCAAGCTCCATAACATTCCTCTAGAGAGGTTTTGTTAGTTGCTTTTCTTGATCTTTAATCTTATTTATATCTAGAATGCATATTATATCATTTCTTTGGAACTCAAGTACAAACCCTCTTAAAAACATGAGATATTTAAATACTAATTAGCTGTTCCTGTTCCTAATGAAGTGAGTACACTGAGTTTGGATTGAAATTCAGCTTCTGCTCTCCTCTATTTATGGCCCCAGATGTTTTTTCTTTTATCTAGGAGTTTATTTTGACAGCTATTACTAAGTGATAAATCACTCATATTGTAGCTGAAATGCATTTTGAAATTGAAATGTGGCAAACTTTGAGGATTAGTGTCAGTTAGCAGGTCAATATTGGCTTTTTCCTGATGATCACTCAGTATTGGTATTTGTAAAACACTAACAGAATATGTCAGCATTATATAGCTTGCTGCACAAGAATCTATTTTGCTACTGTCCTCCAAATTAGGAGAAAAAGTTTTACTACTATTAAATCTCAATTTATTGTATTCTGGGTAGAAAAATTGATTCATATTAATACTGTTTTCTTTTTGTTAGCCTAGTTTTTATTTGGATTTTTGAGCTGCTTTGTAAATAGTTACCGATAGGCCTTGTAAACCAGCACATTTCATGAAGGATGTGGGCAGATATGTGTTTTTTTTTTTTTAATAAAGGCATTAATGAAACGTAATAAATAAGGGAGGTTTTCCAGAAGCCATTTTTTCTAAAAGGTAAATGGTGATTGTTTTTTACCATTTGTTACTGTGTTTATGGAACATTTTTATAAGATATTATTTTATTTTGCCATTGCTTTCATGTTTGTAATGTTCACAATTCATATTGCATGATTTAAGCTTTAGCTACATTGTATAAAATTCAATCCTGATAAAATTATTGTTTTCCATTTGATGCTGAAGGGCTTTCCTTTAATGTTTAGGCTGTATATACAGAAGATGAGATAGACTGGAAAACTGAGCAACTATCTGATGAATTTTATCAAATATCTATGCTCAGATGCCACAAAGGAATCTGAGCAATTCTCCAGGGTGACAGACTACTTAACATTACCCAAACTTCAACCTTTGTTTTCTTCTGGTCTTAGCAAAAATTCATCTGAATTCCACAGGGTCTTTGGCAAAATACCTGGTTTGCCTTTAATGAAGTTTGACCCTGTAGGTCTTCTAAGAGACTTGTATTCTTCTCTTATCTTACCATACCTTTATGCTTGGTTCTGAGGTATTATCCAGAAAGGTCCAGTGACTCACCACAGTACCTCTATAGAGAAAGAATTAATATTTTAAAGATTTTATACACAAGGCTTATAAAAGGTATATTTTCCTCTTGTTAATGCTAAACTTAGGTTATAATGAATTAATATTTTAGACTAGATATATCAGTCCAACAACTATAATGCACTCTCCTTTATGTGTGAAGTTGATACATTTGACTCGCAAACACAGACTTTAGGTATTTCTTAAGCATGGTTGATGGCTTTGTACATCCACACTTTCTTCCCTGATTATTCTTTTGTGACAAAAGGTGAATTGCTATGAGGTATCTTGATTGAGACTCATCCTATAAGCCATGGTTATCGAAAAGAGCAAGGTTAGACAAAAAGAGGTAGAATTGCTTTTTGAAAATTGTTTCCAAGTACAATTTATATCCACAGAATGAAATATGGATGGTGTGAATTCTTTTGATTGTCAACATTTACGTAGATACCTGTTTGACCAAACATGTGATTAAATGGATATTCAGAACTAATCTGCCTTCATGCAGTATACACAGTTTCAAGGTTAACCTGAAGATGGGAAATTATAAATGTACAAAGCTATCATTACCTTAGATGATAACCAGACACTCCTTCCTCCTGGTTGTGGTAAACCATAGGGCTCTCAAACATACCATTCTGTACAAATAGCAAAATAATGTGGATAACTATATACATCATGGTTTATGAAATTAGTTTTATCAGTCTTCAAGGTCTTCAGTTCTGTGGGAAGGAAAGACACTATAGCGAAAAACTTAAAAGATCTTTGAAAACTTTAACTATAAAATTTTAAGAAATTTTAAATTTTACAAGTACTAAATCATTCCTCTTACATCAGATTATTTAGATTCCTGAAAATAGGAGTTCGGTATTTTTAAGCATATATTAGAATTATTCCTCAGAATAACTAACTTGTTTTCTTTTTCTTAAAGGAGGTAACTATTACTGTTTAGCAATGGCACAACAGTTTTATTCAGCCTGAAAGGTCCTCGCTGGCTTTACATAAATGAAGATGCTTGTGATTCCAGTTTATCTCTGAAACTATTCAACATGGAGTTATTTCAATTGTGTTTATCAGCAAAGCCTTGTTTACTGAAGCATCTACTCAATCTATATTATGTTTTATTAAAGGAATATGTGTACAATTTAAATACAATGATGTAAACTTTGTCCTTGCATTCGATTGATCAGTTTAAGAATGTGAGCTAAGTGCTAATGGGTAAAGTAATCTGACCATATTTGATGCTTTTCTATGCTCATTTCAGCTTGGCTTTTTCTCTTTTACAGTAGTGTGTTAGAAACTAGAAAAATGTATGGTTTCTCTGTTGTATCATATATTGAGTTAAAGTACACCTTCTCCATTAAAAATGTACTTGCTAACTTCAGTATAAATAAAAGCATTTTGACTTTGTCAATTGCACTGAGTTTTTATTTTCAAGTTTCCAACTGCAGTCATTGAAGTAGAGTCATAGTGCAAATCAAAATTCAAGAACTAGGTCGGAGTTTGCAAAGCTTCCTCTGGTTTGGTTACTTCCAGAAAAATATGAACATACATCTTATTTCAGGCCAATATCATTGTCCTCAGTTGCTCTCTTGAGTCATACTAGATTGCCTTTTCCTGGCTGTGTGTGCTTAGTGAACCTGTTTTTAGGAGGAAAGGCTATACTGGGAAGTAGAAAGAATGTGGTGAAGCAAAAACTGAAAAATCATTTCTGAACATCTATTATTATTTCTAAAAAAGTTTCTTTTTGAGAACTACTTGCAGTGGAGAACAAAAAAAAAAAGGAAAGGGCATCTAAACTATTCTGGCCTGGCCCAAAGAAATTTCTGTACATCCAAATATTCATTGTAGTCTAATGAAAAACCAATGCCTAAATTTTTAAAAGCCTAATGAAAAACCAGACTGAAACCATGCCCCCACCCTAGTTCATCTAAAATGTTTTCACTTTCTCTTTGGTTCATTTCCCCTAAAATCCTTGAGTCAATCCAAATTCCTGTTCAGTAAGGAACCTCTCAGTTATACCTGCACATTGGCACTCTGCTCCTCACCCTGTATCGTAAAATGTGTGTTGTATTTCACAGTATTTCTAGCTGGTTCACCACAAAATGTAGGTCTTATAGTTTGGAATTATATTGCTTACTTCCAGATGTTTCCTCTCACCATCTTTGTTTATTGAAGTTTTAAGAGTCCTGAGTAGACTATAAGCTCTTTCTCTGCTCTAGAGAAAGATCTCTAAGGGTTTTTGGTTGGTTAAACAGGCCTGCTCTGGTAGTATGATCTCCCCCACCATAACACAATAAGAAGGGTACCAAATAGTCAATCACATGCTATGCATAGTTGCATTATTCAGAGCTTAATGTAATGATCAGAGGAAGCCTGTGCCCTTTGCTCCCCAACTCTCATGAATCTAAGGTGCCAAGTCTGTCTGTAGTTTAACCTCATCTGGTAGCAGTTATCCGCACTGGCTTGACATTGTTGGGGCAATTCAATTTTGAGTCTAGTGGACTGCTGGAATTTCTTGGGAAGTAGAAGCAACTATAGGAATCTCCTGGTTATTTGAAATTCACCTAATTGGCCCATCTGGGGAGAATGGGATAGGAAAAGACTGGGATTAAAGCCCACCTTTATGTTTCCTGAGATAAAATTGCTTGCCATTTCAATTCAAATGCTTGACCAACCTTCCACAACCTACTCCTCACCACCACCTCCCTCTTCTAGTCGCATAAGAACCATAGCATAGAGAAAAGAGCTGGTACAAGGTAGAGATTTCTTCATTGCATAGCTGTGGTTTCCCTGTATATCAATTCTTCCTTAGGATAAACTGTCTTCTAGTGTTGGGAGGATCAGCATTACATCATTCTCCTCTCTGTGGAATTTACAATTCATCCTGAGACTAGCTAGAGGACTAGCTGCATGTAAACTTCAGGGACTCTGACCTCAAGTTCACTGCTTATGCAGTAGTGGTGGGGCACAAAACTGCTCCCAACTCCACAGGTAATAATCATAGTACCTTCATCTATAATTATAATTCTAGTATAAAGATGGTCCCATGTCTTTCAAACACCTAACGTCTTTGGAGATCAATTGTTGTCACTCTTCTCAAATAATTGATGCATGTAAAAATGAATGCCAAGGGATTTAGTCATGAAGCCCCCCCTCCACCAACAAATATGAACATTGTGTCTTCTTACGCAAGGAAAAGTGTCTCTGTATATGATGTTCAAAAAATAACTTATAATAAAATCTTATATTAATAAGTGGGTGGGAGGATCTTTGAATACCATCAATAAATAGACTGATACCTCAAAGGTAGTCACACAGTATCTGAACAAGTATAATGCCAACATGGCTACTTTTTTGTTTGACAGCTTTTAGTATTAGAAAGCTCAAAACTGATACTGAACCAAAATTTTACCACTTCAAATTGAACTTGATAGAGGAAAACTACCTCCAATCATACACATAGCTAGGAGACTCCTTATTAAAAATGATGGAAAACCATCAGGTGTTACCGATAATGTAAAATGAATCAGTGTGGATGCATTCCTGTTTACATTCATGTACTTGCATGTGTGTTCACACACAGTATGTACACACACACTCACACACACAGAAAACACATCTGCTTTTCTTTTTCAATGTGTTATTGAAATTAAGTCTGAATTTTTTTTTAAATTTCACATGATTCAATTCTCCCTGGAATAATACGTGAAGCTAAATTATGAGATATAAAAAGAAAGGTATGAGGGTAGTTAGCTGTCATTGGTAAGGGTGGAAATAATTTCATGTATTAAATACGTAGTGTTGATGATAACTCTGAAACACAGCTCGTTAATGGTTTAAAGTCCCTTCTGACCTTGCAAAGTCCATGTGAGATTTCCCCCTTTTAAACCTTATCTCAGTTACATTGCGATCTTTCTCTACAGTTTCTAGTTTTAAATTAACAATAATAGATAGAACTGAGAACACAGACATAGGACCCTGTTTAAAATACTGATACGTTAGAGAAATAGAGGAGACAGAAATTTCAAAGAGGCAAATGCACTAATTTAGCACTAATAAGACTCCCTAGAATGTCCGAGCATATTTTTTAACATTTTTGGAATTGAATTTATGCTTCATCAACAACTTTCCTTACCTATTTAAATCAGAGAGCTTTGGTGGCTAGTATGCACTACAATAAATGCATATGCACTTAAACTCAACTAATGAACTTTTTAGGCCATGTCACGATAATTCATTATTATATAATGGGGGGAATGTTTCTTCATTTTTGAATGATTTTTTTGAAGAAAGTTAAACACATAATACTCTCAGTAAAATTTATGATAAAATTATACAATAGGTAGTAATAAGCATATAACAGAAACCCATTTGAGAGATTAATCTGAGAGCAGTGTGGGATGGATTGAATGGAGATGGTACAGGAAGAGAGACAGTTACATGACATAAAATAACACGTTTATGTTTTCCTCTACATATTTCTAATTTAAAAGCAGTACTCCTTGTAACTAGGGATGGCAAACTTGCCATCAGTTTTTACTGATGTTTAAAATATTAGTTAATTGTGAAAATGTGAGTTATTCTGTGGGTTGACCAATATGAAGAAAGGTTTAATACTTGGATTTAAGCTTCTACAAACCTCAAAAAAATCATTTGCCATGGAAAGTTTTATTTGAAATAAATATTTCAACTAAAGACTCAGATAACTTAATTCTTTCACCTTTATTAATACAAGCAACCCTTGAATACTAAATGTCATAACAAGGATCATCTTTTATTTATGAACTATGGCTCCAGCTTTCCCTCACCTCCTTTCCTACCACTCAAAGTTTCACTCCTTTTGCTACTTTAGCTGTAAGCTGTTTTACCACTTTGAGAAGACATGCTCACACTGAACTCTCACTCCCCCTCTGTCACCTAAACTTCCTTATTCAGGCTAGCCCTAAAGTCAGTTTCTACAACTTTCATACTCCCATGAAGCTCCTTGCTTTCAACACTCAGTAGACTGAAGTGATAATGAAACAATTCCATATCTTGCTACTATGGATGCACTGGTTATTATATCATTTGGATCTATTATGGAATTCATGATGAGATCATTTTTCCCCCATGGACAATACTATTAGATTTGATGGGTAGCTGGATGTTTTATATCAGTGATGGTTTTATCTATAGATTAGATATTCCATTAGTTTAATTGTATGTCTTGTTGGTTTAGGAAGGTATACATTACAAATGACAAGAGTGATATAAAAATGTAGTTTTTATTATGAACAACCAAAGCATCATTGTAATTCTTGAATACATTCCAGTTGGAAATCAGAGGTTGCTTAACAGTAAGTATTACCACATAATTAAACTTTAGCAGTGAAGAAGATAGGGTACATAAATAAATTTCCCAATGAATAAAATTATTTTTGCTTAATAGTCACCATGCTGTACATTACATCCTAGAACTTATTTATCTTATAACTGTTTTAATATAGTTTTGTAAATTTAAATCCACATTAGTTAACATATAGTGTAATAACGATTTCAGGAATAGAATTTAGTGATTCATGATTCATCACTTACATATGACACCAAGTGCTCATCCCAATTGGGAGTTTTTACTCTCTAAATGCCTTCACCCATTTTGTCCACCTCCCACCTCTGTCCCCATCTCTGGTAGCCACCAATCTGTTCTCTAAACTATCAGTTGGAGTTTTTAAAGATTCCATATCTAAGTGAGATCATACAGTATTTTTTTCTTTTTCTAACTTATATTATTTAACAAAATGCCCTCAAGGGCCATCTAAGTGGTTGTAAATGATAGGATTTCTTCTTTTTTTTAAATGTCTGAATATTATTCATATATATGAATCACTTATCAAGGTAGTGATTTCATTTCTTTTGGATAAATATCCAGGAGTGGAATTTTTGGATCATATGGTAATTCTACTTTTCATTTTTTGAGGAACCTCTATTCTGATTTCCATAGTAGCCACACCAATTGAAATTCCCACCAACAGTGCACAAGTGTTCCCTTTTGTCCACATCCTCCCCAATATTCATTATTTCTTATGTTTTTGATAATGGGTACCCTAAAATATATGGTATGATAGCTCATTATTATTTTGATTTGCATGTCCCTGATGATTAGTGAAGTTGGTCATACATGTACCTTTTGGCCACTAGGATGTCTTCTATTGAAAACTGTCTATTCAGGAGGGAGGGGCAAGATGGCGGAGAGCTAGGGAGCTCTGTACCTGCACTCGTGCCCATGCCTCACACAGAAAAGATCTGAAGCCATAGGAAACCGTATGAAACCCAAGAGACTGGGAGAAAAAGGACGCAGATTCCACTGAGAAAGCCTTCTAGCATAAGTGCGAACTGGGGAAGATAAAACCGGGCCTGGATCGGAGACTGGAGGGACGGGGCGACCCCCCTCTGCGGGGAGGGAGAGGGGGGAAAAAGAGAGTCCAAAACAGAAAAACCTCCGCTCAGGGGAAAAACCTCTCTCCGGGAATAGAAAGACCTTGTGCACAAAATACTTGTGCACCAGCCCCCCCCCCCCCAATCCAACTCGCCCCAGAGGGGCTGCGCTTGCGGTCTGCTTCTTTGTGTTGGCTACTGGCTGGCTGGGAGAAGCTGCGCTCCTGCCGCCATTGCCCTCCTAGTGGGCTTGGACCCCTGGAGTAGCCTTGCTCAGGCACCGGTGTCTGCGCTCCTGGCTGGCTGGAACTCTAGAGGGAAGGTAAAAAGCTAAAAACTGGCAGATTTGCCCACGAGTTCGTGTTTTGGGTGACGAGACACAGAGGGACATCGATTTCTTCACTTCAGCGGGCTCAGCGCACGGGCAGACAAGGCCCCTGCCCCGCCCAAGCTCCCCAGCCCGACGTGGAGGAGAAGGGAGCAGTGGCTTCTGGCTCCACCCCCAGAGCTAGCCAGGAGGCTTGGAATTGCCCTGAGGGGGTTGCCAGGGGATCACCTGAGGTAATTTCAGCGGGGTGCTTGGCCTGGGATTTGGAGGCTGCGACTGGCCTGGGTTGAAAAGCGCAACAAACTATGGTTGAGCCCCTGGCCCTGGGAGTTTACACGTCCATAAAAGCGAGGTGGAACGCCACCACTCTCCTCCCTACAACCGCCAAGGCAGAACTCCCACCAGACGCATTGGATCACACCACACCCATCCCTGCTTGAGAGCTGCCCTCCTCCCTTTTCCTTTTTTTTTTTTTTCCTTTCTTTCCCAGAACACTGACCTGATTACCTCTGGTCACCGGCGTGCTTAAACAATCAAATTTAGTCCATTCTGTAGATGTAAATTCTACCCCTCCCAAACTTTTCCTCTCTTTCTCTCAGGAGTAATTAGACTATACAGTTACTCTGGATAACACCAGTTTCCTTCTCTCACCTAACCAACCATACTCCACCCTTTAAATATTTGAAAAAAGCTTCTTATCCCTTCTGCCTGTTTATTCTATTTCTAATTTTGCCTCATCCTCGCCCTGTCTTCTCTCTCTGTCCCTATGCTCTTCAAACAGCACTGCATACATCCGACTATTTAATTGTAGCTGGGAAATCCAGTTATATGCTATAAACCGTTCTTTGTCCGTAGGTATTCTTCTTTTTTCCCTTTTCTTTTCATCCTTTTGACCTTTTTATGTATTTTTTATTTTCTATTATTCGCCCTCCCTCCTCCGTCTTTTCTGTTAACTTTTTCGCTGTCCCTCTCCATTTGCATGTTTGTCGGATTTGTCTGTGCGTTTGTGTGCCTCTGCTGCCAGTGTGTTTGTCACTCTGTTTTCCTCTCCAGGTCTACCTCAAGAAACAAGCCAAAGTACACATGGTGGAGAGACCAAAATATCACTGCAAGTAGGAAAACAAAATAACCAAGGTCTCAACAAGAGAGACCAAGAGATACCATTCAAAAAACACTCTCGGAAAGCATAGGCCCTGAACAGTCAAAGAGTCTTCATGGGTAGGGCAGCGCTCACAGGTGCAGAGAGCATAACAGGTCTTTAAATCTAACAAGAGCCAGAAAACTAACTAAAATGATGAAACAAAAAAGCTCTCCCCCAAAGACACTCCAAGAATTGACAGCTCATGAACGGCTCAAAACAGATATAAGCAGCAAAAATGAACAAGATTTTAGATTAATAATCATAAAATTAATAGATGGGCTTGAAAAAAACATAGCGGACATCAAAGAAACTATGGCTACAGACAAAATGGAGAATATAAACAGGCATGAAGAATTTAAAAAAAGCAACAAATGAGATACATAATAAATTAGAGACCTCCAATGCACGGAATGAAGAAGCAGAAAGGAGAATAAGTGACTTAGAAGAAACCATTATAAAAAACAAGAAGCTGACAAAAAAAAAGAGACAAACTGATCCAGGAACATTAAAGAAGAGTTCGAGAGCTCAGCGATACGGTCAAACGCAACAATATCCGTATCATAGGAATCCCAGAAGAGGAAGAGAGGGAGAAAGGTGCTGAAGGAGTCCTGGAACAAATTGTAGCAGAGAACTTTCCCAACCTGGGAAAAGAAGTAAACATTGAAATACAAGAGGCTCAGAGGACCCCCCTCAGAAGTAATCTTAATCGACCTTCTGCAAGGCATATCATAGTAAATATGGCAAAATATAAGGACAAAGAGAAAATTTTGAAAGCAGCTAGGGAGAAAAGGGCCCTAACATACAAAGGGAAACCTATCAGAGTGGTGACAGACCTATCTATTGAAACATGGCAGGCCAGAAACCCATGGCAGGAGATCTTCAACTTGATGAACAGTAAAAATATGCAGCCAAGAATCCTCTATCCAGCAAGCCTATTCAAAATAGAAGGAGAGATAAAAATCTTGCCAAATAAACAGAAATTGACAGAATTTGTCAACACTAAGCCAGTCTTACAAGAAATCCTGAGGGGGACACTCTGAAGGAAATGTTGCAAGGAACAAAGATACCAGAGACACTACCACAAACATGAACTCCACAAAGGACACAAAGACTCTAAACTCACATATCTCAATAATAACACTGAATGTAAATGGGCTGAATGCTCCAATCAAAAGACATACGGTAGTAGAATGGATAAAAAAACAAAATACATCTATATGCTGTCTACAAGAAACTCATTTTAGACTAGAAGATACCTTCAGGTTAAAAGTAAGGGGATGGAGAAATATATATTATGCTACTGGAAATCAAAAGAAAACCTAGTAGCTATACTTCTATCAGACAAACTGGACTTTAAATTAAAGACAATCACAAGAGATGAAGAAGGGCATTACATAATAGTTACAGGGTCTATCCATCAGGAAGAACTAACAATCATAAAGCTCTATGCAACAAATATGGGAACACCTAAATATTCAAACAATCACAAACAGAAACAGGCTCATAGATAATAATGTGCTAATAGCAGGGGACTTCAATATTCCACTTACAGCAATGGATACGTCAACCAGACAGAAAATCACTAAAGAAATAGTGAACTTGAAAGATACATTGGACCAGATGGATCTGACGGATATATTTAGAACTTTACATCCTGAAGCCAAGGAAATTACTTTTTTCTCAAGAGCGCATGGCACATTCTCCAAGATAGATCACATACTAGGACAGAAAGCAGCCTTCAATAAATATAAAAGAATTGAGATCCTACCATGAACACTGTCAGATCTTAATGCTTTGAAAGTTGAAATCAATCACAGGAAGAAGTCTGGAAAACCTCCAAAAACATGGAGGTTAAAGAATACCCTACTAAAGAATGACTGGGCAAATCAGGCAACTGGGGATGAAATTAAAAATATATGGAAACAAATGAAAATGAAAATACAACAATCTAAAATCTATGGGATGCGGCAAAGGCAGTCCTAACAGGAAAGTACATTGCACTCCAGGCCTATTTCAAGAAACTAGAAAAAGCACAAGTCCAAAACCTAACAGCTCACCTAAAGGAACTAGAGGCAGAGCAACAAGAATGCCCTAAACCCAGTAGAAGAAGAGAAATAGTAAAAATTAGAGCAGAAATAAACAACATAGAGACCAAAGAAATAATTGAACAGATCAATGAAACCAAGAGTTGGTTTTCTGAAAAAGTAAACAAAATTGACAAACCTCTAGCCAGGCTTCTCAAATAGAAAAGAGAGAGCACCCAAATAGACAAAATCATGAATGAAGATGGAATTATTACAACCAACCCCTCAGAAATACAGGCAATTATCCGGAAATACTGTGGAAAATTATATGCCAACAAATGGGACAATTAGAAGAAATGGACAAATTCCTAAATGTACACCCACTACCAAAATTCACACGGGAAGAGATAGGAAATCTGAACAGACCCATAACTAGTGAGGAAATCGGATCAGTGATCAAAAATCTCCTAACCAATAAGAGTCCAGGACCAGATGGTTTCCCCGGGAAATTCTACCAGACGTTTAAAACAGAACTAATACCAATTTTTCTCAAGCTATTCCAAAAAATAGAAATCGAAGGAAAACTCTCAGACTCATTTTATGAAGCCAGCATCACTCTGATTCCCAAACGAGACAGAGATCCAGCTAAGAAAGAGAACTATAGGACAATATCCTTGATGAATACAGATGCAAAAATCCTCAACAAGATACTTGCAAATTGAATTCAACAGCACATAAAAAGAATTATCCACCAATGGGGCGCCTGGATGGCTTAGTCGGTTAAGTGTCCGACTTTCGCTTGGGTCATGATCTCGCGGTTCGTGGGTTCGAGCCCCGCGTCGGGCTCTGTGCTGACTGCCAGCTCAGAGCCTGGAGCCTGTTTCAGAGTCTGTGACTCCCTCTCTCTCTGACCCTCCCCTGCTCACGCTGTCTCTCTCTCTCTCTCTCTCTCTCTCTCCTAGAAATAAATAAAACATTAAAAAAAAAAAGAATTATCCACCAAGATCAAGTGGGATTCATTCCTGGATTACAGAGCTGAGTCAACTTTCGCAGATCAATCAAAGTGATCCATCACATCAACAAAAGAAAAGATAAAAACCATATGAATCTGTCGATAGATGCAGAAAAAGCATTTGACAAAATACAGCATCACTTCTTAATAAAGACTATAGAGAAAGTTGGGATAGAAGGAACCTACATAAACATCATAAAAGCCATCTATGACAAGCCTTCAGCTAACATCATCTCAACGGGGAAAAACTGAGAGCTTTCCCCTGAGATCAGAAACAGGACAGGGATATCCACTCTCACCACTGCTGTTTAACAAAGTGCTGGAGGTCCTAGCATCAGCCATCAGACACCAAAAGGAAATCAAAGGCATCAGAATTGGCATAGAGGAAGTCAAACTTTCACTTTTCGCAGACGACATGATACTCTACATAGAAAACCCGACAGACTCCACCAGAAACCTACTGGAACTGATCCAAGAATTCAGCCGAGTTTCAGGGAACAAAATCAACGTACAGAAATCAGTTGCATTCTTATACACCAACAATGAAGCAACAGAAAGAGAAATTAAGAAGCTAATCCCATTCACAATTGCACAAAAAACCATAAAATACCTCGGAATAAACCTAACCAAGGATACAAGAGATCTGTATGATGAAAACTATAGAAAACTTATGAAGGTAATTGAAGAAGACACAAAGAAATGGAAAAACATTCCATGCTCATGGATAGGAAGAAAAAATATAGTTAAAAGGTCATTACAACCCAAAGCAATCTACACATTCAATGCAATTCCAATCAAAATTGCACCAGCATACTTCTCAAAGCTAGAACAAACTATCCAAAAATTTGTATGGAACCACAAAAGACCCCGAATAGCCAAAGTAATACTGAAAAATAAAATCAAAACGGGACGTATCACCATCCCAGACTTCAGCCTCTACTACAAAGCTGTCATCATCAAGACAGTATGGTATTGGCACAAAAACATACATATTGACAAATGGAACAGAATCGAGAACTCAGAAGTGGACCCAAAAGTATACAGCCAACTCATCTTTGACAAAGCAAGAAAGAATATCCAATGGAAAAAAGACAGCCTCTTTAACAGATGGTGTTGGGAGAACTGCACAGCAACATGGAGAAGAATGAAACTAGATCAATTTCTCACACCATACACAAAAATAAACACAAAATAGATAAAGGACCTGAATGTGAGACAGGAAACCATCAAAACCCTAGAGGAGAAAGCAGGAAACAACCTCCTTGACCTCCACCGCAGCAACCTCTAACTTGACACATCGCCCAAAACAAGGGATTCAGGAGCAAAAATAAACGATTGGGACCTCATCAAGATTAAAAGCTTCTGCACGGCAAAGGAAACAACCCACAAAACTAATAGGCAACCAACGGAATGGGAAAAGATAGTTGCAAATGACATATAAGATAAAGGGTTGATATCCAGAATCTATAAGGAACTCACCAAACTCCACACCCGAAAAACAAACAACCCAGTGAAGAAATGGGCAGAAGTTATGAACAGATACTTCTCCAAAGAGGACATCCAGATGGCCAACAGACACATGAAATGATGCTTAGCATCCCTCCTCATCAGGGAAATACAAATCAAAACCACACTGAGATACCACCTCATGCCAGTCAGAGTGGCTAAAATGAGCAAATCAGAGAACGCAAGATGCTGGCGAGGATGTGGAGAAACGGGCACCCTCCTACACTGTTGGTGGGAATGTAAACTGGTACAGCCCCTCTGGAAAACAGTGTGGAGGTTCCTCAGGAAACTAACAATAGAACTCCCCTATGACCCAGCAATAGCACTGCTAGGAATTTACCCAAGGGATACATAAATCATTATTTTCATCTTTGTATTTATGTTTTAAAAGTACTTATGGCCATATTTTCAAGCACAGTGATCCTCTCCTTGACCATGTTTACTTTACTGATAGCCAACTGAAAACATTCTTTGCTTCATTTTATACTGTTATTGATTTCTACTATATCCTTCTCATTCGTTTTTATCATGTCCATCTCTCTGCTTACATTACCTATGTGTTTTCCCATGTTGTTCACTTTTTGTATTGGATTCCTTACCATATTTATCATACTTATTTTAAATCCAGTTGATAATTCAAAAATTTCTGTCATATCTTAGTCCAATTTTGATATTTGTTTATCTTCTCAAATGTGTTTTTGCCTTTTAGCATGTCTTGTAATTTTTTGTTCAAAATCAGACCTGAAGGGGCGCCTGGGTGGCTTAGTCGGTTAAGCGTCCGACTTTCGCTTAGGTCATGATCTCGCGGTTCGTGGGTTTGAGCCCTGCGTCGGGCTCTGTGCTGACTGCCAGCTCAGAGCCTGGAGCCTGTTTCAGAGTCTGTCACTCCCTCTCTCTCTGACCCTCCCCTGCTCACGGTGTCTCTCTCTCCTAGAAATAAAAAAAAAAATCAGACCTGATGTATTGGTTAAATGTTTTGTTTTCCTGGGAGAGAGAGAGTCTGTGTTTACTGTTTGCTGTAGCTGCAGTTAGAGGAGGCTAAATTTTTCTCTAGGGTGTTGTTTTTTTTTTTTTTTTTTTAACTTCCCTTGTTGTCTTTGGATTTCCCTAAAGAGTGCTTTTTAGATAGGGTCTGAATATTTTAGTTCTTTAAGTTGTAATCCATTATTATCATACAGGAGCCAGATTGATATGGTGGTATGGTATGAAGGAGAGGAAGAATTCTTTACTCCTTTGACTGGGTCTCAGTCATTTAAGGAGCATGTGTGTCTGGACTGACTTTCACAGGTGCCTCTTAGATTTATTTTCCCTGAGGTGAGCCAGAACAGCTGGAGGGAACTGAAGTTGGGCATGTCCTGGGAAACCCCAGGTTAATTAGCCCCTAGTTAAAAATAATAATAACAATAATAAGTGAGTTAGTCTCTAATGCATAGTTTCTTTTGAGGGTGTGCCATGGCTAAGGAGAAGAGAATTCTCTGGATGTTTTTCAAAATGGTTAAATTTTCTCTTCCTGTGCCAGAAGCATGAGAGGATTTTTCTGCAACCTTCATCCTGTGGATTTGGTTGGGTTCCTGGAGATAAAACTTACAAAGTTTTGGGACCTCCATTAAGACTGGACTTGCCAAGATTTAATTCTCAAGTTAGTCCACCTTGAGCGACCAGTAATTCATCAATGAGATTTAAGTTTCAACTAGTCCTACCTTCAGTGGTGGGCTGGTAAGCTATGATTTTCAGTATCAAATTATCAAATTTTCCTGGCAATTTTTTGTCCTCTGCCCTCAATTTTCTGATGAATATAAGAAGAGTTGCTGATTTTCAGTTCACCTTCTTCTTGTTGTGAGGACACTAGCTATTAACATATCAGAGTCTCCTTGTACATATAGTTTAGAATCTTGTATTTAAAAAACAATATATAACATCATTTTTTACAATGCAACATGATTTTAATGACTTCATTGTATTGCACAGATCAGTGGTACAATAATTTAATGTACCTCATATTGTTAGACATTTAGGTTGCATAAAATAATATCATGTTGAGCAGGATGGCAGAATAGAAAGTCCCCTCCTGATATGCCCCCACAACAAAGGTAATTTGACATCCATTTATGGTAAAAAGTGCCTTTGTGGGAGCTTTGGGATCCATGTAGGAGGTTATGAAATAGTGGTCTAGCCCAAAACCAAGCAAGGCAATTTTAGAAAGCAGGCTCATGCCCAGGTCACAGGATCTTTGCTTATGATACTGGCTAACAGATACACTGTGTACTTAGAGGGAGCCCCATTTGGCCCTGGTCCTGCCACCAACACATTCTGCCATGGGACCAAGGAGACAGACCAGGTGAATTTGGTCCTGCCTACGGACATTGAAGTAGCCTGTGGCTTGGCTCCAGCTTCATTCAGCTGTGGTCTGGGAGCAGTCCTGCCCACAGGGACTCAGCAAAAGATGTGCCCATCCATGCTTCAGTTGGCACTCCTGCTGACTGTGGCCTGATTCCGTATCTTGAAACAGACCTTTGACCTGGATCCAGCCCATTTTTGTCACAGTCCAAGGAGAGTATCACTTGCACCGAAACTTGACAGAAGGCATGTCTCTCTGTAACCCTGGAGAGAAGACTGAAGACTTCAGTCCTAGTTGCTGACGCTGATATTGCCCTGTGATTTGGATCCAGTCTTTCTCAGCTGTGGTCTGCATCTAGTCCTGTCCACCCACGGATCCTGCCCAGTGACTTAGTGAGGTTTCTACTAAGGACCTGATGAAAAGGGCCTGCCTTAGTAAACTTATCTAGAAAAAAATGTTTCTATAGTCAAAATCAGAGATTACTGCTGATGTTTTCTTCTAGGAATGTCAGGTCTCATATTTAGATCTATAATGCACTTTGAATTTACACTTGTGTGTGATGTAGGAAAGTGGTCCAGTTTTCTTCTTTTGCGTGTGGCTGTTCGGTTTTCCCAACATCACTTGTGAAAGAGATTGTCTTTTTTCCATTCCATATTCTTGCCTCCTTTGCCATAGATTAGTTGACCATAAAAGCGTAGGTTTATTTTTGCACTTTCTTTTTTGTTCTACTGATCTCTGTGCCTATTTTTGTCTCAGTGTCATTTAGTGTTTTTATGAATACAGGTTGTAGTTATCTTGAAATCTGAAATTATGATACCTCAAGAATTTTTCTTTTTCAAACTTGCTTTAACTATTTGAGGTATTTTGTGGTTCCATACAATTTTAAAAACGTGTGTGTGTGTGTGTGTGTGTGTGTGTGTGTGTTTATTTTAGAGAGAGAGAAAGCACGAGTTGGGGAGCACAAGGTGGGGAGAGAGGCAGAAGGAGAGAAAGAATCTTAAGTTGGCCCCATGCTCAACACAGAGACTGATATGGGACTAGATCTCACTACCCTGAGATCATGACCTGAGCTGAAATCAAGAGTTGCATTGGACGCTTAACCAACTGAGCCATCCAGGTGCTCCCAAACAATTTTAGAATTATTTCTTCTGGTTCTGTGAAAAATGTTGATATTTGTTCGGACTGCATTAAATGTTTAGATTGCTTTGGGTAGTAAGAATATTTTAACAATATATGTTCTTCTAATCCATGAGCATAGATTATCTTTCCATTTCTTAGTGTCATCTTCAATGTCTTTCATCAGTGTTTTAATAGTTTTCAGACTACAGATCTTTCAACTCCTTGGTTAATTCCCAGGTTTTTCTTTTTGTTGAAGTTATCAATGGGGTTGCTTTCTTAATTTTTATTTCTGCTATTTTTATAAGTGTATAAAAATGCAACAGATTACTGTATATTAATTTTATATCCGTTGACTTTACTGAATTCATTGATTAGTTCTAGTAGTTTTTTCATGGTGCCTTTAGAGTTTTCTATAGACAGTAACATGACATTGGGAAATAGTGATTTTTATCTTTTCCTTATGAATATGGATGCCCCATTTATTTTTCTTGTGTGATGTCTATGGCTAAGAATTCCAGTACTATGTTGAATAAAAGTCATCAGAGTCCAAAAATTTGTCTTGTTCCTGATCTTTTAGTAAAATTTCTCAGTTTTTCACCACTGAATATGATGTTAGCTGTGGGTTTTTCATATGAGGCTTTCTTGGGCTGTTGTTAAGATATTTTCCCTCTGAACCTAGTTGTTGAGGGTTTTTATCATGAATGGATGCTGTACTTTGTCAAATGCTTTTCTGCAACTATTGAGATAATCATTTTTTAATCCTTTTTCTTGTTAATGAGATTCATCATGTTGATTGACTTCCAAATATTGAACTATATTTGCATCCCTGAAATAAACCCCACTAGACTGTGGGGAATCATTTGTTTAATCTATCATTGGGTTTGGTTTGCTAACATTTTGGCAAGGATTTTTGCTTCTATGTTTATCAGGGATATTGTGTGCTGTATCCTTTTTTTTTTTTTTTGTAGAGTCTTTATATGTTTTTTGGTATAGGGTATTTCTGGCATCATAGAATGAATTTGGAATATTTTTTCCTCTTCTATTTTTTGGAGTGGTCTGAGAAGAACAGGAATTAATGCTTCTTTAAATGTTTGGTAGAATTAACCAAATCAGTCTTCTTGTCCTAGAATTTTGTTTTTTGGGAGATTTTTCATTACTGATTCAATTCCATTGCTAGTATTTGGTCTGCTCAGTTTTGTTGTTGTTTGTTTTGTTTTCTTTCTTTCTTTCTTTCTTTCTTTCTTTCTTTCTTTCTTTCTTTCTTTCTTTCTTTCTTTCTTTCTTTCTTTCTTTCTTTCGATTCTGTTTTGGAAGGTAATATGTTTCCAGTAATATATTCACTTCTTCTGCGTTGTCGAATTTGTTGGCATATAATATTCCATAATATTTTCTTATATTCTTTTTAATTTCTGTGATGTCAATTGTTACTTCTTTTTCATTAATGATTTTATTGTGTTTGAGTCTTCTTTTTTACATAATGAATCTAGCTAAATGTTAATCAATTTTGTTGATGTTTAAAAAAAGGATTCTGATTTCATTGATCTGTTTTATTAATCTTTTTTGTCTCAATTACAATTATTTTTCCTTCGATATTTGTTTCCTTCCTTTTAGTGTCTTTGGGTTTTGTTTGTTGTTTTATTTCCAACTCCTTTAAGTGTAACATTAGCTTGTTTGAGATTTTTCCTGTTTCTTGAGGTAGACCTGTGTTGCTATCATCTTGCCTCTTATAGCAGCTTTTGCTTCATCCTAAAGATTGTGGATTGCTGTGTTTTAATTTTCATTTGACTCCATGTATCCTTTCATTTCCTCTCTGATTTCTTGGTTGATTCATTCAGTGTTGAGTAGCACGTTATTTAGCCACTATGTATTTTTGTTCTTTCCAGATTATTTCTTGTGGTTGATTCTAGTTTTACACCACTGTGGTCAGAAATGATCCATGATATGATTTCAACCTTTTCGAATTTATAGAGATTTGTATTTTGGCCCAACACATGTCCTATTCTGGAGAATGTTCCATGTGCACTTGAAAAGAATGTGTATTTCAGCTGTTTGCAGATGGAATGTTCTTAATATATCTGTTAGATTCATCTGGTCTAATATGTCATTCAAAGCTATGGATTCCTTGTTTACTTTCTCTTTGAATGATCTATCTGTTGATGTAAATGGAGTTTCAAAGCTACCTACTATTAATTGTATTACTGTCAGTTTTCCTTTTGTGTCCTAGTATGTGATCTATCTTGGAGAATGTGCCATGCGCACTTGAGAAGAAAGTGAATTCCGTGGCCTCAGGATGTAGAGTTCTGAATATATCTGTCAGATCCATCAGGTCCAATGTGTCATTTAAGTCTATTATTTCTTCTGTGATTTTCTGTCTGGTTGATCTATCCATTGCTGTAAGTGGCGTATTAAGGTCCCCTAATATTAGCACATTCTTATCTATAAGATTGTTTCTGTTTGTGATTTTTTTAAGTATTTAGGTGCTCGCATATTCGGTGCGTAGACATTTATAATTGTTAGTTCTTCCTGATGGATACACCCTGTAATTATATAATGCCCTTCTTCATCCCTTGTTATTGTCTTTAATTTAAAGTCCAGTTTGTCTGATATAAGGATAGCTACTCTGGCTTTCTTTTGACTTCCCGTAGCATGATATATATTTATCCATCTCTTTACTTTTAATCTGAAGTTATCTTACAGTCTAAAATGGGTATCTTGTAGACAGCATATAGATGGATTTTGTTTTTTTATCCATTCTGCTACCCTATGTCTTTTGATTGGAGCATTCAGCCCATTTACATTCAGTGTTTTCAGTGTTATTATTGAAATATGTGGGCTTAGAGTCATTGTGTCCTTTGTGGGATTCATGCTTGTGGTGGTGTCTCTGGTACCTTGCATTCTTTGCAACACTTCCCTCAGATAGTCCCCCTCAGGATTTCTTGTAAGGCTGGCTTAGTGGTGACAAATTCTTTCAATTTTTGTTTATTCAGAAAGGCTTTGATCTCTCCTTCTATTCTGAATGACAGGCTTACTGGCTAGAGGATTCTTGGCTGCATATTTTTTTCCTTTAATCACATTGAAGATCTCCTGCCATTCCTTTCTGGCCTCCCTAGTTTAATTGGATAGGTCTGTCACCACTCTGATAGGTTTCCCTTTGTACATTAGGGCCCTCTTCTCCTTAGCTGCTTTCAAAATTCTCTCTTTGTCCTTATATTTTGCTAATTTCACTGTGATATGTCGTGCAGATGATCGATTCAAGTTACTTCTGAGGGGAGTTCTCTGTGCCTGTTGAATTTCAACATCTACTTTCCTCTCCAGGTTGGGGATGTTCTCTGCTATAATTTGTTCCAGGACTCCTTCAGCACCTTTCCCTCTCTCTTCCTCTTTTGGAATTCATATTATATGGATATTGTTCCGTTTGATTGTATCGCTGAGCTCTCGAACTCTTCTTTCATGTTCCTGGTTCATTTTTTCTCTTTTTTTCTCAGTTTCTTTTTTTTCTATAATTGTGTCTTCTAAATTACTTATTCTCCTTTCTGCCTCTTCAATCCGTGCATTGGACGCCTCCAGTTTATTATGTATCTCGTTTATCACATTTTTTAATTTACCATAACTATTTTTAAACTCCCTAGTGTTTGTAGCCATAGTTTCTCTGATATCCTCTATGCTTTTTTCAAGCCTGGTGATTAATTTTATGATTATTGTTCTAAATTCTTGTTCAGTTATGTTGCTTATATCTGTTTTGAGCAATTCTTTGGCTGTCAGTTAGTTCTTCCTGGAGTTTCTTTGGAGGAGAGTTCTTCCGTTTCATCATTTTGGTTAGCTTTCTATCTCTTGTTAATTTTAAAAGCTTGTTGTACACACGTACCCTGCGAGTTCTGCTGTATTAGAGAGGGTTCTTTTGACTGTTCAGGGCCTGTCTGTTCAGGAAGTGTTCTTTGGATGGTGTCTCTTGGTTTCTCTTGTTGAGTGTTTGGTTAGTTTGTTTCCCTACTGGTAGTGGTATTTGGGACTCTCCACCATGTGTAGTTCGGTTTGTTTCTTGAGGCAGCCCTGGAAAAAGAAAACAGACAACCACAGAGGGAACACAGGTACACAAATGCACAGACAAAACCAATAAACGCAAACCAAGGCTCAGGTAAAAACAGCTACTACAACAAAACAGCTATCTGTAGTGGATGGGCGTGGTTTGGTGTAGGCAAGTCTTGTCTCCACTGTGTCCGCTGGCCTCCTTGAGGCCCCTCCTTGGTGGTTGTGGGAGAAGAATGGCATCGCCCCAGTCCCTTCTCAACCAAGCACTGCAAATCCCTTCTTCGGTCTGATCTCCCTCTGCTGAGGATGTAGCCAAGGTGGGCTGAGTTCTATGCCCCACGCCCTGCCTATTTCCATGTGCTAGTCCGCGGGCTTTGTTATACTGCCCTCAACAGTCCCTCAGGTCGCTGCTTCCCTGTTGCCTGGGGGCTGAGTGGGTGGTGGGGGAAGTGTCACAGCCTCAGATCCTCTGGAGTCTAGCAGGGATACAACCTGAGTGCGTTCGGGAAACGTAGCAACTTCGGGTCCATAGAGTCCGCGTCGCTGCAGCACACCGCCACTGCTTCAACAGGCCGCTGTCCCGCACCGCTGCCGCTTTACCTGGCACCGGGACCGCCTCCGCAGGCGTTGCTGCCAGTTCACCGGGCCTCCACGGCCATGGATGGTGCCGGGCGCAAGGGAGTTCAGTTTTTCCTGGCGCCTTCTGGCACCAGCGTACTTAATTTAAAGTCAGCAGCCCAGCCAGAGCTAAAAACACCGTCTTTCCAAGCCGAGGGTTTTCTCTTCTCCAGGGACGGCTCTATGAGCAATCTCAGCTTTTCTTTCCTTTCCCCTGGACTCCGGCAGCTCGCTACCACTCGCAGGTTTATCACTCACCGCAGCTGCACGCAAGCCGTGTTCCCTCCCGTCCCTCTGTATCTGTGGGTCCCGTCCTGCTTTTATCTTCCCCAGTTCGCACTCAGGCACTTATGAGGTTTCCTTCCCAGTGTACTCCGTCTCTTTCTCTTCCCAAACTCCTGTGACTCAGTGTCCTACGACTTCAGGCCTTCTCTGTTTGAGAGATGGGTGCAGGCGAAATATACAGAGCTCCCTACTTCTCCGCCATCTTGCCTCCTCTCTGATCACGCATTCAATTTAATTGGTAGTAATCAGTCTGTTCAAAATTTTTGTTTCCCACTGATTCTGTTTGCTGGGTTATATGCTTCCAGAAATTTATCCACTATTTCTAGTTTGTCTAATTCTGGGAAATACAATTTTTCATAATATTCTCTTATAATCCTTTTTATTTCTGTTGTGGTGGCTGTTGTTCTTCCCTTTCACTTCTGATTTTAGTTATTTACATTATCTATCTCCACTCTCTCTTTGCATGAATCTGAATAAAAGTTTATCAATTTCGTTAATCTTTTCAAAGAAACATGTCTTGATTATATTGACCTGTTCCATTGTTTTTTAGTCTCTATTTAATTGTGCTCCAATCTCTTTTCCCCTTCCTTTTAGTGGATTTTTGCTTTCTTTGTTCTTCTCTTGCTGGTTTTCTTTAGGTGGTATATTAGGTCGTTTGAGATTTTTCTTGTATTTTGTAGTTGGCCTGTATTGTTATAATCATCCCTCTTAAAACAGTTTTTGTTGCATTCCAAAAATTGTGGATCATTGTGTTTCCATTTATATTTTTCTCCATGTGTTTTCAGATTTTTTTTTTATCTCTTGGTTGATCCATTCATTGTTCAGTAGCTTATTTATTAGACTATTTGTATTCGTGTTCTTCCAGAATTATTCTTGTGGTTAATTTCTGGTTTCATAGCATCGTAGTTAGAAAGGTTTCATGATATCATTTCAACTTTTTGAATTTATTGGATACTCTCTTTATGTAGCCAAGCATGTGATCTATTTTGGAGAATGTTTTAGGTGCCCTTGAAAATAATTTGTATTCTATTGTTTTGAGAATGGATATTCTATATATATCTGTGAAGTCCAATGTGTCATTCAAAGCCAATATTTCCTGATTGATTTTTTCTGTGTAGATGATCTGCATTGATGTAATTGGGGTGTTAAAGACCTCAACTATTTTCATATTACTATTGATTTCTCTTTTAATGCTTATTAATAGTTGTTTTATGTATTTAGCTTTTTTCATGTTGGGTGCACAAATACTTACAATTGTTATATTTTCTTGTTGGATCATTCCCTTTATGATTATGTAGTGTCCTTCTTTGCCTCTTGTTACAGCCATTATTTTAATGTCTGTTTTGTGTGATATAAGTATTGCTATCCCATGTTTCTTTATGCTTCCATTTGCATGATAGATGTTTTTCAGTCACTTTAATTTAAATCTGCATGTATCTTTAGGTTGGAAGTGAGCAGCATATAGATGATTCTTTCTTAGGCAGCATATGGATGGTTCTTTATCTTTTGACAGGGAGGATTCTTGCTTTTTTATAAATTCTGTCACCCTATATATTTTGATTGTAAATTTAGTTCAGTTAGTCCATTTATATTCAAAGTTATTATTCATAGGTATATGCTAATTGTCATTTTATTCTTGTTTTGTGGTTGTATGTGTAGTTCTTCTCTTTCCTTATTTTTGGTCTTGCTTTTTTTAATTGTATTTAGACAGTTTTCTTAGTGATATGTTTGAATTTCTTTCTCTTTATTTTTTACATCTATTACCAGTTTTTGATTTATGGTTACCAAATAAGTTTATGTTTAATATCCCATGCTTATAGCAGTCAATAATAGGTTTGTGGTCACTTGGGTTTGAACCCATTATAAAAGCACTAAATTTTTACTTCCACCTCCACATTTTATATATATGATGTACTGTGCATCCTTTAATTTTGTAGTTTTTTTAAAGATATACTTTGAGTAGTTTTTTAAAAAATATAATTGATTTCATTGTGTTTGTATTTAGTCTCTGTTCTAGTTTCATAAGTGATTAATTTACTACTTTATATTATTTGCATTTAATGGTGATTTTGTTTAAATTTCTAATTTTCTTAGCTTTATATATTGCCTTTTCTTTCCGCTTAAATTATTCCCTTTAACGTTTTTGTGTGAGGATGGTTCGGTTTTGATTTCCTTTAACTTTTGTTTGTCTGGAAAACTCTTTCTCTCTTTCTACTGTGAGTGATAGCCTTGCTGGGTAATCTGGTTTGCAGATTTTTTTTTCCTTTCAGCTCTTTGTCTATATTGTGCCACTTCCTTCTTGTCTGCCCCATTTCTGCTGAAAAATCAACAGATAGCTTTATGGGATTTCCCTTGCTGTTTTTCTTTCTCTTGCTGCTTTCAAAATTCTTTGTCACTACTTTTGCCATTTTAATTATTATGTATCTTGGTGTGGACCTCCTTGGGTTGATTGCTGAGGACTCTCTGCATCTCCTGGATCTGGAAGTTTGCTTCTTCCCCCAGATTAAAGGACTTTTCAGCTATTTTTTCTTCAATTAAAATTTCTGTCCTCTTTTCTCTTTTTTCTTCTTTTGGGATCCATGCAAATTGAATGTTATACTTGATATTGTCATCGAGTTCCCTTAAACTATTCTTCTTTCTTTCTTTCTTTCTTTCTTTCTTTCTTTCTTTCTTTCTTTCTTTCTGTTTGCTGTTGTTGTTGGTCAGCTTGGTTGCTTTCTATTTCTCCCTATTTTAGCTCACTGATTTGTTATTCTGCATTCTACAGTCTACTATTTATTTCCTCTAGTGTATTTTTTATTTTAGTTATTAATTACTGCATCTCCTATTTGGTGATTTTTTAACTATTTCCTATCTCTTTTTTGAAGGTCTCACTGAGATCCTCCATTCTGTTCTTGAAGCTGGTAAGTGTCTTTATGACTGTTACTTTGAATTCTCAGCTATTCTGTTTATTTTCATTTCATTTAGCTCTGTTGCGGTGATTTGTTCTGCTTTTTTTTTTAAGGGAGATATCCCTTTGTATTCTCATTTTGTCGAAGTCTCTGTGCCTATTTTTATATATTAAGAAAGTCAGCCACATCTCCTGATCATGAATGTAATGACCTTATGAAGGAGTCCTTTAGTATTCTGTGGCATGATGTTCTGTCTTTACCAGAACCTGGTGCTTCAGCAGTGTCTTACATGTGTGTTCTGTGCACCCTACTGTTGCGGTTGATTAATGTTTGTCTTTATTCCAGTCTGCTGCAATGACACTCTTATTCTGTTCTGGGCAGGATTTGGTTCCTGTGTGGTTATTGAACCAGACTGGGGCCACATTGGGCTTATAGTTGTTTCAGAGCAGATTCTTGCCCTCAGCTCATTTGATGGAACTGTGGTTGCAATAAATTGCAGCGTACTCTTCCTGTGTTGTCTCCCTTAGGAGCTTTAGATGGTGGGTGGGGACTGAAGTCAGACCGGATATCTGCTCCCAGTCTCACTGTCTGGGTTGTAGTCACTCAAAGCTAAAACACTCTCTCTTTTTGCTGGATCTTATGAGACATTTGTTGTTGGGCAGAGCTGGCTTTCAGATCAGGTGTCTGTCCTGAGCTCACTGCTGGGACTGCAGTTGAATTGGTATGTGTGGTTATCTTATTTACCCACTTTCCCCCCAGGCAAGAGTCACTTCAGAGTGCTGCTTGTCAATTTGTCATTGGTTGTAGAATGAGATGCATCAGGCTTCACTTTAGAAGACTCCTGACATATGAAGCAGGTTGGATGGGGTGAGACCACAGGAGAACACAGCGACAGAGAAGAGAAATGCCACTCACCAGCATTTTTGTTCTTGGAGAAGTGTCCTAAAGATCTCTGTCTCTACAGCACACATTATGAGTATAATAAATAAATCTCCTTGTATATCCCAGTTACTTTTTAAATTGTTGCATCTATGTTGTATCTTGTTGGGTTGCTTGTTATACTGTGTCTTTAGTCAAGTTACTGTTTCTTGTCATTCTCTGGATTTCTGAATGCAGAGCTGATTGATTTTTAAAGTGCCTAGTGTTAAGCCCACTGATTTTAAAAACTTGCAATGTTAAGTCTGGTTTTCAAAGCAAACATTATGTGGACTTGTTTTCTTTGTGCAGGTACCCCATCTCTGAGATATCTCGTGTGGATCTGTTCCTCTCCTTTTCCAAGCTTGTGGTGCCCTTCCAATTTGTGGTTAGTCTTAGAGGTTAGTTTATTTCCTGACTGCATCTGTATCCTATCATTTTTTATATGGTCTCATCTTTAGGATTAACTGTGGAAAGATTGTTCTGCCAGTCTTTGGTTCAATGTCTGGGTTACTTACACTGACGTCGCTGTGATCTAGGTGTATCCATGAAAGAAGTGAGTTGATTATTCGCTTACAGGATCATCTTCCCAGGCTACTCAAAACTTTTTTTTTTACCTCCTCTTCTACATTTTATGTATGTGATGTCATATTTTTGTGAGGCCATTTTTAAACCTTTTATTCATAATTTTCTTACATCTAATTATCACCACTTATTTTACACATAAAATAGTCCCTTTGCCTTTTTTTTTAATGCTATGATGTTAAGAGTCATAATTAAGGTCATTAATGCTTATGACCTGAGCCAAAATCAAAAGTTGGATGCTCAACTGACTGAGCTACCCAAGTACCACAATTCTCATTATCTTTAAACTTTGTCATTCTAATTAATATGTCTTGCAGTGTAGACCTCTGGGGTTGATCTTGTTTCAAACTCTCTGTTTTTGGGACCTGGGTGTCTATACTCTTCCCTAGGCAAGGAAAGTTGTCCGCTACTTTTTTTTTTTTAATTTTCTATCCCTTTCTTTTTTTTTAATTTTTAATGTTTCTATTTATTTCTGAGAGAGAAACACACACAGTGTGAGCAGGGGAGAGTCAGAGAGAGAGGGTGGTAGAGAATCTGAAGCAGGCTCCAGGCTCTAAGCTAGCTGTCAGCACAGAGCCTGATGCAGGGCTGGAACCCATGAACCATGAGATCATGACCTGAGCCTAAGTCAGGCGCTTAACTGATTGAGCCACCCGGGCGCCCCTATCCCTTTCTCTTTCTCTTCTTCTGCTTCTTCCTATGGGACCACTATAATATGAATATTTGTTCTATGTTGTCAAAGAAATTATTTATTCTCATTTTAAATTTATTTTTGTTTTGTTTTTTTATTTTTTTTCTGTTTTTGCTGTTTAGCTTGGATGCTTTCCATTACCTTGTCATTCAGATTGCTCAACCATTCCTCTGCATCCACTAATCTACTGTTGATTTCAGTTAATATAATTTCAGTTGTATCCTTCTACTATGATCCGTTCTTTTTTATATTTTCTATGTCTTTATTGAAGTTATTACTGAATTCTTCTGTTCTGTTCTGATGTTCAGCATCTTTGGGATTATTACTTTAAATTCTTTATTAAGCATATTATTTTCTGTTTCATTTTGTTCATTTTCTCAAATTTGGTCTTGGTCTTTGTTTTGGAGTATATTCTGTCTCTGCATATTCCTTGAAACTCTATGTTTGTTTCTATGGATTTGGTGGAACTCTATATCTCCTCATCTTGAAAGAATGGTCTTGTGTACGGTCATCTCCTATGCACACTGTGTGTTTTTGGTATCTTTTGCTGGTTCCTGGAGCGGTACCTGGTGTGGGCTGTGGGTTCCAGTCATCTCCATACAATGGGTACTCTGATAGGAGAATTAAGTTGAAATGGTTGCAGGTCAGTTTGATCCCTGGGCTCTCCATGCAGTTAGTGGCAGAACATGCAGGACTGCTAAAGCTGATGTGAGCGCAAGATATAATGTCACAAGGCTTTCCATGGATAAGGCATTTTGGCAATGTAGCTGAAGGTGAAAGGGGTGTTATCCAGTATGTACTGGGTCTTTCTGTACTGAGGTTCTTTTATGAGTAGCTGGACCTGAGATGGTGCTGGCTATTCGGTCTTTAGTGTTTCTGTGTATCAGGTACCTGGAAGGACAACTAAAACTGAAGTGGACAGGCTGGGAGAGTACGGGGGTTTTATACACTTAGAGCACCTTGTAGGAGCAGCCAAAATTAAGGTGAGGATAAACCAGGTGATTTTATGTGTTCTGTATGCAGAAGGTTCACATGATCTCCATGCAGAGGGAACTCTGACAGTATGATAGAGGCTGAAGTGGATGCAAGCCATGTGATCCCAGGACTTTCTGTGCAAGGGATGCCATGTCAGGACAGCTGAGGCTGAAGTGATTGCAAGCTGGAGTGTCACTGGGTTCTGTATATTGAGGTACCCGGTGGGATAGATGAAGCTTTATTTGGTGTGAGGTAAGGTGTTCTGGGGTGCTCTGCACTAGGGATGCCCTGGTGGAACTGATGCAGACATGCACAAATTTTTCCCAGAGAGCTCTCCACACAAGGGTGTTCTGACCAGGTGGCTACATCCAGAACAGATACGAGCTGGAAAGTTCCAAAGTGCTCTGCACAGGGGTGCCTTAGCAAGCCATGAGACTGAAGTGGTATGGGACTAGACTATTCCAGAAATATTGCACCTGTGTAACTTTGGTGAAAAGGCTGGAGTTGTAGTGAATGCTAACCAGGAGTGTCCTGGCGTTTACCACCCTGTTGCTGCCTTCCTTGGTTGGCTGTGGTTGCTGTGGGCTAGGGGTCAGGGGCTCGCTGAGGCAGCAGGCTTGTTAGGGTTCCTGGACTATGCACTGGCATGTGCTTTGAAGGCAAAGGGGAAGCATAAACTGTCTGTCAGCCCCTCCCATCCAGAGTTCCATTCTCTCACCTTTGGAAAGTTTCCATGGTTGTCTCCTATATATGTTAGTCGTTCTTTTAAAAAAAAGCTTTTTTCTGTGCCCCAGGGCAAAGAACCTACAACATCCATTATAAGTCAATTCAAAATCAAATTGTGGAAGAGAGGGAGCCATGGTGGTGGAGAAGTACAAGAGAGAAAAGACTACACAGGGCAAAGCACAAAGTGAATATTTCCCTGGATCCATTGGCTTGGAAAATGAGAGGAGCTGAAATTTGTGGATTCTTGCAACCAGTAGGGCTAAAGCATGGAGATTTAAAGGCTAGTGAACATGGCTGAGATGAAGGACTAAGGGGACTGCTATGCCTCTGAATACAGGAACAGACAGGGTGGAAATGGCAATCTTAAGAATGCCTGAGGCACACAAGGGAGAGATTATTTGCTCTTCTCAAAGTGTGTTCCTGAGACAGTGTTCTAGACTCCTTTCTAGGAACAAATGGCTACTGCCATTTCTTTTCCACACTCCTCGGCATAAACACAGAGCTCTCTCTGGAAAGCATCACAGCACTGACACTGGCTGCCTAATTTGATTACACCAAGCCCCACTCCATCCCCATGCTCTGGCAGGACTGTCATTCTCAGTAAAGCTTGCTTCAATCCCAGCACAGAGAACCCATCCCCAAGAAGATCATCACAAACACCTGAACATACAACATCCCCCAATCAGAGATTTCCACAGGACCTCTGTCCTGATAGACATAGTGTCAAGTCTCATTTCATAAGCAGATAACAGCACACCTAGTTAAAACTCACCACATTCAGTCCAGAGGCCAAACACTGCCAACAACAGGTAAGGAGAGCCTCTGAAGACAACTGGCCTGAAGGATAGAGCAATCAGAATACTATAGCAGAGTGAATGCAGCACACACCAAAGACATTTCCTGGAATGACATGTTATACCCGATTCGCGAGTCCCCAGAAACCACCAAGGAGTCGACACCGTTGCAAGTACAAAAGGGTCTTTATTACAAGCTCAAACAGGGACTCCAACGCATCCCGACTCAGCGGTGATGGTATGGAGCCCCGAACTCGTGATCGCAGGGCTTTTATAGTGATTACAGTGGAATTTGGGGCATTCCAGTTTGGCAGCCTCCTGGTAGGTACAGGCTGCCTTGTCAGCATCTGATTGGTTCGGCCCATCTGGCCTGACCGCAAACTGCCAACCGGAACGTCTTGGGATATAGGCACCTCTTCCCGCTAGGGAAGTAACTAAGGGCAGAACCTGGGATTGGGTTCGGCATAGTTCACTCTCAAGATGGAGGCTTTTTCTAAACTGGAATCAGTTAGATTTAGGTGTCACAGACAAGCACTGGGAAACACATGATTTCTTCTTCATAATGCCATTATTATCAGGAGAAAAATAAATAACCAACTTCTCTAATGCAGAGAAGAAGTAGAGATTTAAATAAAATTCAAAGACAGAAATCCATCCAAAAAGAAAGAAAAACATGAGGCCATGGCCAGAGATCTAAGTGAAACAGATATAAGTAACAGGCTTGATGAAGAAGATAAAACAAACATTATAAAAATATTCACTGGGATAGAGAACATAATAGAAGATATCAGTGAGGCCCTTACCACAGAGATAAATGACATTAAAAAGTGGGGGCACCTGGGTGACTCAGTCAATTAAGCAAATGACTCTTGGCTTTGGCTCAGGTCATGATCAAGATTTGTGAGTGTGAGCCCTCTGTCAGGCTCCATGCTGGCAGTGTAGAGCCTGCTTGGGATTCTCTCTCTCTCTCTCTCTCCCTCTCTCTCTCCCTTTCTCTCTCCCTCTCTCCCATGCTAGTGCTCTCTCTATCTCTCTCAATCTAAATAAATAAACTTAAAAAAAATGTAAGAAAGAATCAATCAGAGATGAAAAATGCAATAAAACCAGATTGAAAACAAAGGAGTGATTGAAAATTCATGTGATGAACAGCAGTCTTGAAGAAACAGATGAATTAATTAGTGACATAGGTGGAAAAATAATGGAAAATAATGAAACTGAACAAAAGAGAGAAAGAGAAGAAATATGGAACACAAGAATAGACTTTGAAAACTCTGTGATTTCATAAAAAATATAACATATGTGTTATAGGAGCCCTAGAAGAAGAGAGAAAATAGAGGGCACTAAATTTATTTGAGGAAATAATAACTGAACTCTTCTCAAATATGAGAAAATAGGCATCCATATCGAGAAGGCATACAGAAATCCCATCAAAATTACATTGTAATTAAATTTGCAAACAATAGTGATTAAAAAATCATAAAAGCAACAAGACAAAAGAAGTCATTAACTTTCAAGGGAAAACTCATAAAGCTGATTGCAGATTTCTCAACAGAAATATGGCAAGGCAGAATGAAGTGGCATGATGTATTTAACACGTTGGATGTGAAAAAGCTTCCTCCTGGAATACTCCACTCAGCAAGCCTGTCCTTCAGAATACAAGGAGAAATAGAGTTTCCCAGAAAAATAAATAAATAAATAAATAAATAGGAGGAGGGGGCAAGATGGTGGAGAAGTAGGGAGCTCCGTACATTGCACTCGCCCACATATCTCACACGGAGAGGATCTGAAGCCATAGGAAACCTTACAGAATCCAGGATATTGGGAGAAAAAGGAGGCAGAGTCCACTGAGAAAGCCTTCTAACATGAGTGCGAACTGGGGAAGATAAAATCGGGCCAGGATCAGAGATGCAGAGGGATGGGGACGATCCCCTTCTCTGAGGAGTGAGAGGGGAAAGACAGAGGCTGAAACTGCTCAAGACACGGTCCCTGTCGCTGGGGAACAGAAAAACCTCCACTCAGAGCACAGAGGGACACGGTCCTCGGCTCTCCAGCTGACCCAAACAATCCCCGGGAAAACAACTACTTGCCTGCCAAATCCCTGAGTATGCCAACTGGACCTGAGAGTCCGCGCACCAACCTCGCCTTTCTGCTTCTGGCTCAGCTGGTTCCATAGAGGGGAGGCAAAGGGCTTAAAACTGGGAGATTTGCCCACGTGTTCAGGTTTTGGGTGACAAGACACAGAGGGACCCTTTTCCTGCTCTCCAGCGGACCCGAGGCACACCCCAGGCGAACCCCCGTTCTTGCTCGCCAACCTGACCTAGAGGAGACAGGAGGAGCGATTCTTACTCAATCCCCAGGGCTAGGCAAGAGGCTTGGAATTGCCCTGAGGGGATCGCCTGTGAAGGTGTGTCTACCGCAATTTCAGTGGGGTGCACAAACTGGGATTTGGAAACAACGCCTGACGTGGGATATAGAGCGTGACCCACCTTGGCTGCACCCCCAGTACCGGGAGTTTACACACCCAAAACCGTGAGGTGCAGCGCTTGGTTCAAGAAGAGACTGGAGCGCCGCCACTCTCCTCCCCACAACTGCCAAGGCAGAAATCCCACTTGAAGCACTGGATCAAACCACGCTAATCACTTCATCACTGCTAGAGAGCTGCCCTCCTTTTTTTTTTTTTTTTTTTTAATCAGAACACTGACCTGATTAATTCTGGTCACTGGCTTGTTTAACGGTCACATTTAGTCCATTCTGTAGATGTAAATTCTACACCTACCTACCTTTTCATCTCTTTCTCTCAGGAGTAATTAGACTATATAGTTTCTCTGGATAACACCATCCTCCTTTTTTCACCTCTCCAACCATATTCCACACTTTAGCTCTTTGAGAAAAGCTTCCTATCCCTTCTGCCTGTTCATTCTATTTCCAATTTTCCCTCATCCCCACCTTGTCATCAATCTCTTTCTCTATGCTCTTCAACCAGCACTGCAACGCGGCTTTTTAATCGTAGCTGGGAAATCTCGGTATATGCTTTAAACCGTTCTTTGTCTATAGGTTTTCTTTTTTTTTCCTTTTCTGTTCTTCTTTATGACTTTTTTCTGTATTTTTATTTTCTATTATTTGCCTTCCTTCCCCCATCTTTTCTCTTTACTTTTTCGTTTTCCCTCTCGGTTTGCATGTTTGTTGAATATATCTATGCGTTTGTGTGCCTCTGTTCCTTGTGTGTTTGTCTGTCTGTTTTCTTCTCCAGAACAACATCAAGAAACAAGCCAAAGTACACATGGGGGAGAGTCACAACTACCACTATCAGTAGGAAAATAAAATAACCAAGGTATCGACAAGAGAGACCAAGAGATACCATTCAAAGAACACTTTCTGAACAGATAGGCCATGGACAATCAAAGAATCTTCTTGGGTACAGCAGCGCTCACAGGTGCAGATAGCATAACAAGACTTTAAAACTAACAAGAGATAGAAAGCTAAACAAAATGATGTAACGAAAGAGCTCTCCTCCAAAGAAATTGCAAAAAAAATTGACAGCTAAAGAACTGCTCAAAACAGATATTAGTTGCAAAACTGAACAAGATTTTAGAACAATAATCATAAAATTAATAGCTGGGCTTGAAAAAAGCATAGAGGACATCAAAGAAACTCTGGCTACAAACAACAAGGAGCATAAAAATAGGCATGATGAATTAAAAAATTCAATAAATGAGATACATAATAAGGTGGAGGTATCCACTGCACAGATTTAAGATGCTGAAAGGAGAATAAGTGATTTAGAAGACATCATTATAGAAAAAGAAGAAACTGAGGAAAAAAGAAACAAACTAATCCAAGAACATGAAAGAAGAGTTCGAGAGCTCAGCGATACAGTCAAACGCAAAAATATCCGTTTCATAAGAATTCCAGAAGAGGAACAGAGAGGGAAAGGTGCTGAAAGAGTCCTGGAACAAATAATAGCAGACAACTTCCCAAACCTGGGGAAGGAAGTAAACGTTGAAATACAAGAGGCACAGAGACTCCCCTCAGACGTAACTAGAATCGATCTTCTGCACGATATATCATAGTAAAAAATGGCAAAATATAAGAACAAAGAGAGAATGTTGAAAGCAGCTAGGGAGAAAAGGGCCCTAATGTATAAAGGGAAACCTACCAGAGTGGTGACAGACCTATCTACTGATATTTGGCAGGCCAGAAAGGAATGGCAGATCTTCAATGTGATGAACAGAAAAAATATGCAGCCAAGAATCTTCCATCCAGCAAGCCTGTCATTCAGAATAGAAGGAGAGATAAAAGTCTTTCCAAATAAACAAAAATTGAAACAATTTGTCACCACTAAGCCAGCCCCACAAGAAATCCTGAGGGGGACTCTCTGAGGGAAGTGTTGCAAGGAATGAAGATACCAGATACACCACCACAAGAATGAATCCCACAAAGGACACAACGACTCTAAACCCACATATTTCAATAATAACACTGAATGTAAATGGGCTGAATGCTCCCATCAAAAGACATAGGGTAGCAGAATGGAAAAAAAAACCAAAATCCATCTATTTACTGTCTACAAGAAACCCATTTTAGACTGGAAGATGCCTTCAGATTAAAAGTAAGGGGATGGAGAAATATATATAGCATGCTAGTGGAAATCAAAAGAGAGCTGGAGTAGCTATACTTATATCAGACAAACTGGACTTTAAATTAAAGACAATAACAAGAGATGAAGAAGGGCATGGCATAATAATTATAGGGTCTATCCATTAGGAAGAACTAACAATTATAAATGTCTGTGGATTGAATATGGGAACTCCTAAATATTTAAAACAATTAATCACAAACATAAACAAGCTTATAGATAAGAATGTGCTAATAGCAGGGGACTTTAATACTCCACTTACAGCAATGGATAGGTCAACCAAACAGAAAATCACTAAAGAAACAATGGACTTGAATGACACAATGGACCAGATGGATCGGGCAGATATATTTAGAATTCTGCATCTTGAGGGGCGCCTGGGTGGCTTAGTCAGTTAAGCGTCAGACTTTCGCTTAAGTCATGATCTCGCGGTTCATGGGTTCGAGCCCCGCGTCGGGTTTTGTGCTGACTGCCAGCTCAGAGCCTGGAGCCTGTTTCAGTCTGTGACTCCCTCTCTCTCTGACCCTCCCCTGCTTGCGCTGTCTCTCTCTCTCTGTCTCTCTCCTAGAAATAAATAAAACATTAAAAAAAATTAAAAAAGAACTCTTCATCCTGAGGCCAAGGAATTCACTTTCTTCTCAAGTTCACATGGCACATTCTCCAAGATAGATCACATACTGGGATATAAATCAGACCTCAATAAATATAAAAGAATTGTGATCATACCATGCACACTTTCATATCATAATGCTTTGAAACTTGAAATCAATCACAGGAAGAGGTCTGGAAAACCTCCGAAAACATGGAGGTTAAAGAACACCCTACTAAAGAAAGAATGGGCCAATCAGGCAATTAGAGAAGAAATTAAAAAATATATGGAAACAAATGAAAATGAAAATACAACAATCCAAAATCTACGGGATGCGGCAAAGGCAGTCCTAAAAGGAAAGTACATTGCACTCCAGGCCTATTGAAAGAAATTAGAAAAACCTCAAGTGCAAAATCTAACAGCTCACCTAAAGGAAATAGAGGCAGAGCAACAAGAGTGCCCTAATCTCAGTAGAAGAAGAGAAATAGTAACAATCAGAGCAGAAATAAACAACAGAGAGACCAAAGAAACAATTGAACAGATTCATGAAACCAAGAGTTGGTTCTTTGAAAAAATAAACGAAATTGACAAACCTCTCTACAGGCTGCTCAAAAAGAAAAGGGAGAGCACCCAAATAGACAAAATCATGAATGAAAATTGACTTATTACAAACAACCCCTCAGATATACGAGCAATTATCAGGGAATTTTGTGAAAAAAAAATGCCATCAAATTGGACACTTTAGAAGAAATGGACAAATTCGGAAACACAAACACACTACCAAAATTCACACGGGAAGAGATAGAAAATCTGAACAAACCCATAACTAGGGAAGAAATTGAATCAGTTATCAAAAATCTCCCAACAAATAAGAGCCCTGGACCTGATGGTTTCCCTGGGGAATTCTACCAGATGTTTAAAACAGAACTAATACCAATTCTTCTCAAGCTATTCCAAAAAATAGAAATCTAAGGAAAACTCCCAGACTCATTTTATGAAGCCAGCATCACTCTGATTCCCAAGCCAGACAGAGATCCAGCAAAAGAGGAGAACTACAGGCCAATATCCTTGATGAATACGGATGCAAAAATCCTCAACAAGATACTTGCAAATCGAATCCAATAGCACATAAAAAGAATGATCCACCAAGATCAAGTGGGATTCATTCTCGGGTCACAGGGCTGGTGAATATTTGCAAATCAATCAATGTGATACATCACACCAACGAAAGTAAAGATAAAAACCACATGATCATGTCGATAGATGCAGAAAAAGCATTTGACAAAATACAACATCCCTTCTTAATAAAGACCCTCGAGAAAGTCGGGATAGAAGGAACTTACTTAAACAACATAAAAGCCATCTATGTGAAGCTCTCAGTTAACATCATCCTCAATGGGGAAAAACTGAGAGCTTTCCCCCTGAGATCAGGATCATGACAGGGATGTCCAATCTCACCACTGTTGTTTAACCTAGTGCTGGAAGATCTAGCATCAGTCATTAGACAGAAAAAGGAAATGAAAGGCATCAGAATTGGCAAAAAAGAGGTCAAACGTTCACTTTTCACATACGACATGATACTCTACATAGAAAACCCGAAAGACTCCACCAGAAGCTTACTAGAACTAATCAATGAATTCAGCAAAGTCACAGGGTACAAAATCAAAGTACCAAAATTGGTTGCATTGTTATACACCAATAATGAAGCAACAGAAAGAGAAATAAAAAAAACAGATCTCATTCACAATTGCACAAAAAAAAATATACCTAGGAATAAACCCAACCAAAGATATAGGATATCTGTACACTGAAGCCTATAGAAAACTTATGAAGGAACGTGAAGAAGACACAAAGAAATGGAAAAACATTCCATGCTCATGGATTGGAAGAATTAATATAGTTAAAATATCATTACTACCCAAAGCAATCTACACATTCAATGCAATCCCAATCAAAATTGCACCACCATACTTCTCAAAACTAGAACAAACTATCCTAAAATTTGTATGGAACCATAAAGACGCTGAATAGCCAAAGTAATACTGAAGAATAAAACCAAAACGGGAGATATCACCATCCCAGACTTTAGCCTCTACTATAAAGCTGTCATCATGAAGACAGTATGGAATTGGCACAAAAACAGACACATAGACCAACGGAATAGAATTCAGAACTCAGAATTGGACCCAAAAGTATACAGCCAACTAATCTTTGACAAAGGGGGAAAGTGTATCCAATGGAAAAAGACAGCCTCTTTAACAGATGGTGCTGGGAGAATTGGACAACAACATGCAGAAGAATGAAACTAGATCATTTTCTCTCACCATACACAAAAATAAACTAAAAATGGATAAAGAAGCTGAATGTGACACAGGAAACCATCAAAACTCTAGAGGAGAAAGCAGGAAACAACCTCCTTGATCTCCATCGCAGCAATTTGTTACCTGACACATCCCCAAAGGCAAGGTAATCAAGAGCAAAGATGAACAACTGGAACCTCATCAAGATGAAAAGGTTCTGCACAGTAAAGAAAACAATCCATAAAACTAATAAGACAACTGATGGAATGGGAAGAGAATTGTAAATGACATAACAGATAAATGGCTAGTATCCAAAGTCTATAAGGTACTCACCAAACTCCACACCCGAAAAACAAATAATGCTATGAAGAAATGGACAGAAAATATGAAAAGACACTTCTCCAAAGTGGACATCCAGATGGCCAACAAACACATGAAACGATGCTCAGCATCCCCCCTCATCAGGGAAATACAAATCAAAACCACACTGAGTTACTACCTCATGCCAGTCAGAGTGGCTGAAATAAGCAAATCAGAGGACTCTAGATGCTGGTGAGGATGTGGAGAAACGGGCACCCTCCTATAATTTTGGTGGGAATGTAAACTGGTGCAGTTCCTCTGTAAAGCAGTGTGGGGGTTCCTCAAAAAACTAACACTGGAACTCCCCTATGACCCAGCAATAGCACTGCTAAGAATTTACCCAAGGGATACAGAAATGCTGATGCATAGGAGCACATGTACCCCAATGTTCATAGCAGCACTCTCTACAATAGCTAAAACATGGAAAGAGCTTAAGTGTCTATCAATTGATGAATGTTTCAAGATGATGTGGTTTATCTATTTTATGGAATACTACATGGCAATGAGAAAGAATGAAATCTGGCCATGTGTAGCAACATGGATGGACCTTGAGGGTGCTATGCTGAGCTAAATAAGTCAGGCAGAGAAGGACAGATACCATATGTTTGTATGTATAGGAGAATTAGGAGGAAGTTAACGGAGGATCGCGGGGGAGAAGAAGGGAGGAACTAGTGGGGGAGGTGGAGAGAGGCAAACCTTGAGAGACTCTTGAATGCTGAGAACAAACTGAGGACTGATGGGTGTGGGGAGGGAGGGGGCAGATGGGCATGGAGGAGGGCACTTGTGGGGATGAGCACTGGGCGTTATATGGAAACCAACTTGACAAAAAACTATTTGTAAAAACTAAACAAAACAAAAATCCAGTAAGGAGATATATTAATCCAATGACATGAAACAAATATGGAAAATGCAATACTTTTGCAACCAGAGTATTTATTTAATCGCAACTACAGTTTTTCAACAGAAGACTCCATTAAAGGTGACATTTATAAGATTAAAAAATGAATAAATAAATAAAACACTCATAGGAAATGAAAAAAAAGTAAGTAAATAAAATAAAAACAAACAAAACTAAAGGAATTTTAGATCACTAAAGCAGCCCTGCAAGAAATATTGAAGGGGACACTTTTAGTGCAAAGGAAAGATGAAAGCTCAAAAGGAGAAGAAATAATTAATCTCCAGAAACATTAACAACAAAGCAGGAAAAAAGAACTGATTAGTTAATTACTTTGAATATTAATAGGGAAAATGCTGTAATCAAATGATATAGAGTGTCAGAATGGATAAATAAACAAAATCTTTTACATGCTGCCTAGAAGGGACTTATTTTTAAAGCTAAAGACACCTTCAGATTGAAAGTGGTAGGATGGGGGCACCTCGTTGTCTTAGTCGGTTAAGCACCCGACATAGGCTCAGGTCATGATCTCACATTCTGTAGGTTCGAGCCTGATGTTGGGCTCTGTGCTGACAGCTCACAGCTTGGAGCTTGTCTCAGATTTCGTGTCTCTCTCTCTGCCCCTTCCCTTCTCATGCTCTGTCTCTCTCCATCTCTGAAAAATAAATAAACATTAAAATATTTTAAAAATAAAGTTATTGGATGGATAAACATTTACCATGCTAATGGATTTCAAAAGAAAGCAGGAGTAGCAATACTTGTAATCTGATAAACTGGACTTTAAAACAAAGATGATAACAAGAGACAAAGAGGGGCACTATATTATAACAATAGCAACAATCTAATAGGAAGAGCCAACGATTAAAACTATGCACCCAACACAGAAACACCCAAATATATAAAACAATTAATAAAAACATTAAAAACTCATCGATAATAACCCAAAGTAGTAGGGGATATTAACACCACACTTACATCAATGGAGAGACCATCTAAACAGAAAATAAGGAAAAGAATGATATTTTTGAATGACACACTCAAGCAGTGGACTTAACAGATTTTTTCAGAGCAATCCATCCTAAAAGGGCAGACTGTACCTTCTTTTCAAGGCTACATAGGATATTTTCCATAACAGATCATATATTGGGTCACAAATAGGCCTCAACAAATAAACAAAAGGTTGAATCCATTACATATACCTTCTCTGACCACAAGGCTCTGGAACTAGAAGTCAATGACAAGCAACATTTGAAACTTTTGGGATTCTCAGTCAGTTAAGCATCTGACTTTGGCTCAGGTCATGATCTCACGGTTCATGAGTTGAAGCCCCACGTCGGGCTCTCTGCTGACAGCTCCAAACATGGAGCCTGCTTCAGATTCTGTGTCTCCCTCTCTCTCAGCTCCTTCCCTGCTCGTGCTCTGTCTCTCTCTCAAAAATAAACATTTTTAAAAAATGAGCAGAAAGGTTTCCTGCGTGACTCAGTTGGTTATGCATCTGACTCTTGGTTTCGGCTCAGGTCATGATCTAAACAATTGTGGATTTGAGCCCCACATTGGGCTTCACATTGACACTGCAGTGTTTGCTTTGTATATTCTCTCTCTCTCTCTCTCTCTCTCTCTCTCTCTCTCTCTCACACACACACACACACACACACACAAACACACACACACACACAAATAACTAAACTTTTTTTAAAAAAACTGGACAGAAGACATGAATAGACATTTTTCCAAAGAAGGCAACAGGTTGACCAACAAATATATGAAAAGATGCTCAACATCACTCATCAGGAGGGAAATACAAATAAAAATCACAATGACATATCAACTCACAACTGTCAGTAGGTCTTAAAGTTAACTATAAAGGAAAGAACAGGTGTTGGCAAGGATCCAGAGAAAAGGGAACCCTCTTACACTGTCGGAACAAACTCATACAGCAATTCTGGAAAACATTATTGAGATTTCTGAAGAAGTTAAAACCAAACTATCCTATGATCAAGTAATTGCACTACTAAGTATATGTCCAAAGGATACAAAAATACTGATTTGAATGTATGCATGCACCCCAATGTTTTTAGCAGCATTATCATCAATAACAAAATTGTGGAACGATCCCAAATAACCATGGACAAATGAATGGATAATGGTGATTATACATATGCAAGGGAATATTACACATCCATAAAAAATAAAATCTTGCTATTTGCAAAAATGCAGATTAAGGTAGAAAGTATTATGCTAAGTGAAATCGGACAGAGAAAGACAAATAGCATATGGCTTCATTCATATGTGTAGTTTAAGAAACAAAACACATTAGCATGGGAGCATGGAAGAGAGGCAAACCATTAAACAGACTTTTTTTTTAAAATATTTTTTTTATTTATTTCTAGGAGAGAGAGAGACAGAGTGAGCAGGGGAGGGTCAGAGAGAGAGGGAGACACAGATTCTGAAATAGGCTCCAGGCTCTGAGCTGGCAGTCAGCACAGAGCCCGACGCGGGGCTCGAACCCACGAACCGCGAGATCATGACCTAAGAGAAAGTTGAACGCTTAACCAACTAAGCCACCCAGGCACCCCTAAACAGACTCTTAACTACAGAGAAGGAACTGAGGGTTACTGGAGGACTGGTGGCTAAGAAAATGTGTTAAATGGTGATGGGTATTAAGGAGGACACTTGTAATGAGAACTGGGTGTTGCATGTAAGTGATGAATCACTAAATTCTATACCTGAAAGTAATATTACACTGTATGTTAAGTAAGTGGAATTTAAATAAAAATTTGACTAAATATTTCTCTGTGTCTTCGTCAATTTCCTTCATAAGTTTTCTATAGTTTTCATCATACAGATCTCTTATATCTATGGTTAGGTTAATTCCTAGGTATTTTATGTTTTTTTGTGCAATTGTGAATGGGATCGGTTTCTCGATTTCTCTTTCTGTTGCTTCATTGCTGGTGTATAAAAATGCAACTGATTTCTCTACGTTGATTTTGTATCCTGCAACTTTCATGAATTCATCAATCAGCTCTTAGAGGCTTCTGGTGGAGTCTGTTGATTGGGTTTTCTATATAGAGTATCATATCATCTGCGAAAAGTGAAAGTAGGATTTCTTCTTTGCCAATTCTGATGCCTTTGATTTCCTTCTGTTGTCTGATAGCTGATGCTAGGACTTCCGACACTATGTTAAACAACAGTGGTGAGAGTGGACATCCCTGTCATGTTCCTGATCTCAGGGGAAAGGCTCTCAGATTTTCTCCATTGAGGAAGATGTTAGCTGAGGGCTTCTCATAGATGGCTTTTATGATGTTTAAGTAGGTTCCTTCTATCCCGACTTTCTCGAGTGTCTTTATTAAGAAGGGAAGTTATATTTTGTAAAATGCATTTTCTGCATCTATCAATGGGATCATATGGTTTTTATTATTTCTTTTGTTCATGTGATGTATCACATTGATTGATTTGTGGATATTGAACAAGGCCTGGAACCCAGGAATAAATCCCACTTGATCATGGTGGATAAATCTTTTTATGTGCTGTTGAATTCGATTTGCAAGGATCTTGTTGAGGACTTTTGCATCCGTATTCATCAATGATATTGTCCTGTATTTCTCTTTTTTTTTTTGGGTCTCTGTCTGGCTTGGGAATCAAAGTGATGCTGGCTTCTTAAAATGAATCCAGAAGTTTTCCTTTTATTTCTAGTTTTTGGAATATCTTGAGAAGGATGGGTATTAATTCTGTTTTAAATGTCTGGTAGAATTCCCCAGGGAAGCCATCTGGCCCAGGATCTTATTTTTTGGGAGATTTTTGATAATTAATTCGATTTCTTCACTAGTTATGGGTCGGTTCAGATTTTCTATCTCTTCTCCTCTGAATTTTGTTATTGAGTGTGTCTTTAGGAATTTGTCCATTTCTTCTAAATTGGCCAATTCGTTGACATATAATTTTTCATACTATTCCCTGATGATTGCTTGTATTCCTGAGGGGTTGGTTGTAATATGTCAATTTTCATTCATATTTTGTCTATTTGAATTCTCTCTCTTTCCTTTTTGAGAAGCCTAGCTACAGGTTTTTACAATTATGTTTATTTAAAACAAACAAACAAACAAACAACTCTCAGTTTCATTGATCTTTTAAACTGTTTCTTTGGTTTCTATATTGTTTATTTCTGCCCTGATTTTTATTATATCTCTTCTCCTACTGGGTTTGCAGGCTATTGTTGCTCTCTTCCTATAATTGCATATTAGATTTTGCACTTGCGCTTTTTCTAATTTTTTGAAATACTCCTGGGGAACAATGTACTTTCCTCTTAGGATTGCCATTGCCACATCCAGTAGTTTGGATTGTTGCTGTTTCATTTTCATTTGTTTCAATATATTTTTTAATTTATTCTCTAATGGCCCATTCATTATTTATTAAAGTGTTCTTTAACCTCCATGTTTTTGGAGGCTTTCCAGAATTCTGCCCGTGATTGATTTCATGCTCATGGATTAGAAAAAATAAATACAGGAAAAATGTTATTAATACACAAAGCAATCTGCACATTCAATGCAATCCCAATCAAAATTGCACCAGCATTCTCTTCAAAACTAGAACAAACTATCCCAAAATTTGTATGGAACCACAAAAGACCCAGAATAGCCAAAGTAATATTGAAGAAGAAAACCAAAACGGGAGGCATCACCATCCCAGACTTTAGCCTCTACTACAAAGCTGTCATCCTCAAGACAGTATGGTATTGGGACAAAAACAGACCCATAGACCCATGGAATAGAATTGAGAGCTAAGAATTGGACCCAAAAGTGTACAGCCAACTAATCTTTGACAAAACAGGAAAGAGTGTCCAATGGAAAAAAGACAGCCTCTTTGACAGATGGTGCCGGGAGAACTGGACAGCAACATGCAGAAGAATGAAACTAGATTATTTTCTCACAACATACCCAAAAATAAAGTCAAAATGGATAAACGACATGAACGTGAGACAGGGAACCATCAAAACCCTAGAGGAGAAATCAGGAAGCAACCTCCTTGACCTCGACTGCAGCAACTTCTTACTTGACACATCCCCAAAGGCAAGAGAACCAAGAGCAAGAATGAACAACTGGGACTTCATCAAGATTAAAAGCTCCTGATGAGGTCCCAACAGTTTATTTTTGCTCTTGATTCCCTTCCTGTTGGGGATGTGTCAAGTAAGAAGTTGCTGCGGTGGAGGTCAAGGAGGTCGTTTCCTGCTTTCTCCTCTAGGGTGTTGATAGTTTCCTGTCTCATGTTCAGGTCCTTTATCCATTTTGAGTTTATTTTTGTGCATGGTGTGAGAAAATGATCTAGTTTCATTCTTCTGCATGTTGCTGTCCAGTTCTCCGAGCACCATCTGTTAAAAAGCCTGTCTTTTTTTCCATGGATATTCTTTCCTGCTTTGTCAAAGATGAGTTGGCTGTATAATTTGGGTCCACTTCTAAGTTCTCAATTCTATTCCATTGGTCTATGTGTCTGTTTTTGTGCCAATACCATACTGTCTTGAGGATGACAGCTTTGTAGTAGAGGCTGAAGTCTGGGATGGTGATACCTCCCGTTTTGGTTTTATTTTTCAGTATTACTTTGGCTATTCGGGGTCTTTTGTGGTTCCATACAAATTTTTGGATAGTTTGTTCTAGTTTTGAGAAGTATGCTGGTGCAATTTTGATTGGAATTGCATTGAATGTGTAGAGTGCTTTAGGTAGTAATGACATCTTAACTATATTTATTCTTCCTATCCATGAGCATGGAATGTTTTTCCATTTCTTTGTGTCTTCTTCAATTTCCTTCATAAGTTTTCTATAGTTTTCATCATACAGATCTCTTGTATCCTTGGTTAGGTTTATTCCGAGGTATTTTATGGTTTTTTGTGCAATTGTGAATGGGATCAGTTTCTTGATTTCTCTTTCTGTTGCTTCATTATTGGTGTATAAAAATGCAACCGATTTCTGTACGTTGATTTTGTACCCTGCAACTTGGCTGAATTCTTGGATCAGTTCTAGTAGGCTTCTGGTGGAGTCTGTCGGGTTTTCTATGTAGAGTATCATGTCATCTGCGAAGAGTGAAAGTTTGACTTCCTCTTTGCCAATTCTGATGCCTTTGATTTCCTTTTGTTGTCTGATGGCTGATGCTAGGACTTCCAGCACTATGTTAAACAACAGTGGTGAGAGTGGACATCCCTGTCGTGTTCCTGATCTCAGGGGGAAAGCTCTCAGTTTTTCCCCGTTGAGGATGATGTTAGCTGAAGGCTTCTCATAGATGGCTTTGATGATGTTTAAGTAGGTTCCTTCTATCCCAACTTTCTCGAGAGTCTTTATTAAGAAGGGATGCTGTATTTTGTCAAATGCTTTTTCTGCATCTATTGACAGGATCATATGGTTTTTATCTTTTCTTTTATTGATATGATGGATCACATTGATTGATTTGCGAATGTTGAACCAGCCCTGTAACCCAGGAATGAATCCCACTTGATCTTGGTGGATGATTCTTTTGATATGCTGCTGGATTCGATTTGCAAGGATCTTGTTGAGAATTTTTGCATCCGTATTCATCAAGGATATTGGCCTATAGTTCTCTTTTTTTGCTGGATCTCTGTCTGGCTTGGGAATCAGAGTGATGCTGGCTTCATAAAATGAGTCCGGGAGTTTTCCTTCGACTTCTATTTTTTGGAATAGCTTGAGAAGAATTGGGATTAATTCTGTTTTAAATGTCTGGTAGAATTCCCCAGGGAAACCATCAGGTCCAGGGCTCTTATTTGTTGGGAGATTTTTGATCACTGATTCGATTTCTTCACTCGTTATGGGTCTGTTCAGGTTTTCTATTTCTTCCCGTGTGAATTTTGGTAGTGAGTGTGTGTTTAGGAATTTGTCCATTTCTTCTAAGTTGTCCAATTTGTTGGCATATAATTTTTCATAGTATTCCCTGATAATTGCTTGTATTTCTGAGGGGTTGGTTGTAATAAGTCCATTTTCATTCATAATTTTGTCTATTTGGGTGCTCTCTCTTTTCTTTTTGATAAGCCTGGCTAGAGGTTTGTCAATTTTGTTTACTTTTTCAAAAAACCAACTCTTGGTTTCATTGATCTGTTCAATTGTTTCTTTGGTCTCTATGTTGTTTATTTCTGCTCTAATTTTTACTATTTCTCTTCTTCTACTGGGTTTAGGGCGTTCTTGTTGCTCTGCCTCTAGCTCCTTTAGGTGAGCTGTTAGATTTTGGACTTGTGCTTTTTCTAATCTCTTGAAATAGGCCTGGAGAGCAATGTACTTTCCTCTTAGGACTGCCTTGGCCGCATCCCATAGATTTTGAATTGTTGTGTTTTCATTTTCATTTGTTTCCATATATTTTTTAATTTCCTCTCTAATTGCCTGATTGGCCCATTCATTCTTTAGAAGGGTGTTCTTTAACCTCCATGTTTTTGGCGGTTTTCCAGACTTCTTCCTGTAATTGATTTCAAGTTTCAAAGCATTGTGATCTGACAGTGTGCATGGTATGATCTCTATTCTTTTATATTTATTGAGGGCTGCTTTATGTCCCAGTATGTGATCTATCTTGGAGAATGTGCCATGCGCACTTGAGAAGAAAGTAAATTCCCTGGCCTCAGGATGTAAAGTTCTAAATATATCCGTCAGATCCATCTGGTCCAATGTGTCTTTCAAGTCCATTATTTCTTTAGTGATTTTCTGTCTGGTTGACCTATCCATTGCTGTAAGCGGAGTATTAAAGTCCCCTGCTATTAGCACATTCTTATCTATAAGCTTGTTTCTGTTTGTGATTAATTGTTTTAGATATTTAGGTGCTCCCATATTCGGTGCGTAGACATTTATGATTGTTAGTTCTTCCTGATGGATGGACCCTGTAATTATTATGTAGTGCCCTTCTTCATCTCTTGTGATTGTCTTTAATTTAAAGTCCAGTTTGTCTGATATAAGTATCGCTACTCCGGCTTTCTTTTGATTTCCTGTAGCATGATATATATTTCTCCATCCCCTTACTTTTAATCTGAAGGTATCTTCCCGTCTAAAATGAGTTTCTTGTAGACAGCATATTGATGGATTTTGTTTTTTAATCCATTCTGCTACCCTATGTCTTTTGATTGGAGCATTCAGCCCATTTACATTCAGTGTTATTATTGAAATATGTGGGTTTAGAGTCTTTGTATCTTTTGTAGGGTTCATGTTTGTGGTGGTGTCTCTGGTATCTTTGTTCCTTGCAACCTTTCCTTCAGAGCGTCCCCCTCAGGATTTCTGGCTTAGTGGTGACAAATTCTTTCAATTTCTGTTTATTTGGAAAGGTGAAAAACATGTTTTAAAGTTAATTTTATTTTATATGACTTTTATCTCATGTGTAAAAAAGCACAAGTGACAAAATTATAAGCAGATATATTTTTATTTAAATTTATTTATTTTTTTAATTTTATTACTTTTTATTTTTTATATGTTTTATTTATTTCTGAGAGAGAGAGAGAGAGCGTGAACAGGGGAAGGTCAGAGAAAGAGGGAGACACAGAATCCGAAACAGGCTCCAGGCTCTGAGCTGGCTGTCAGCACAGAGCCCGATGCGGGGCTCGAACCCAGGAACCGTGAGATCATGACCTGAGCCGAAGCCGGATGATTAACCGAGTGAGCCACCCAGGCACCCAATTTTATGACTTTTTTAAAAGATTTTCTTTTTAAGTAATATCAACACCTAATGTGGTGCTCAAACCAACATCCCTGAGATCATGAGCTGCATGCTGTACTGACTGAGCCAGCCAGATACCCCAAAATTACTATATGAATTTTTCTTTTGTGGTTTATTGTCAAGTTGTTTTCCATATAACAGCTAGTGCTCATCCCAGCAAGTGCCCTCCTCCATGCTCAACACACCCCTTCCCCTCTCCCCCAACCCCACCAGCCCTCAGTTCATTCTCGGCATTCAAGAGTCTCTCGGGTTGCCTCCCTTCCTCTCCCCAACTATTTTTTCCCCTTCTCCTCTCCCATGGTCCTCTGTTGAGTTTCTCCTGTTCCACTTATGAGTGAAAACATATTGTATTTATCTTTCTCTGACTGACTTATTTCACTTAGCATCATACCTTCTAGTTCCATCCATGTAGCTGCAAATGGACACATTTCATTCTTTCTCATTGCCATGTAGTATTCCATTGTATATATAAACCAAATCTTCTTGATCTATTCATCAGTTGATGGACATTTAAGCTCTTTCCATGATTTGGCTATTGTTGAAAGTGCTACTATGAACAATGGGGTAAATGTGCCCCTATGCATCAGCACTCCTGGATCCCTTGGGGAAATTCCTAGAAGTGCTATTGCTGGGTCATAGAGGAGTTCTATTAATTTTTTGAGAAACCTCCACACTGTTTTCCAGAGTGGCTGAACCAGTTTACATTCCCACCAACAGTGTAGGAGGGTCCCCGTTTCTCCACATCCTCGCCAGCGTCTAGAGTCCTCAGATATGCTCATTTTAGCCACTCTGACTGGCGTGAGGTGGTATCTCAGTGTGGTTTTGATTTGTATTTTCCTGATGAGGAGGGACGCTGAGTATTGTTTCATGTGTCTGTTGGCTGTCTGAATGTCCTCTTTGGAGAAGTGTCTGTTCATGTCTTAGAAATTTTTAATTAAAAACTTTTGTGCTTTAAATTACATAATCAAGAAAGAGTAAAGATAACCCCCAGTGTGGTGCCTGGATGGCTAAATGGGTTAACTGTCTGACTTTTGATTTCAGCTGAAGTCATAATTTCAAAGATTCTGAGTTTGAGCCCAGCATCAGGCTCTGTGCTAACGGTGCAGACCCTGCTTAAGATTCTCTTTCTCCTTCTCTTTCTGTCCCTCCCTTGCTTATGTTCTCTCTCTCTCTCTCTCTCTCTGTCTCTCAAAAATAAATACATGAACATTTAAAAGTAAACAAAAATGTGGGAGCCCGACAGTGACCACAAGAAAGCGTTGTTAGGGACGCGGGGATGTGCCTGCACACGGGGCTCCCTGCCTGGGCAAAGCATGCCTGCAAACAGGATGCTCTGCCAGGAGGCCTGCACACAATATCCAAGTTTAATGGTCCGCTCGCAAACGAGGGAACATGCCCTCCTTAGAAGTAAGGAGAAGGCTGGAATTGTGGGCAGGCCTCTTAGTAAACATGTTGTGGTCGTTTCCTCTCTTTGCTCCTCCCTGTCCTTGAAATGTGTTTGGCTACTTGCCCTTAATTGGTAAAGGAATGCATCTTGTAGATTTCAGTTTGTATCCAGTTACCGGGTTATAAAATAAACCGCAAGAGGGGCTTGCGTAGAATTGTTCCTCCGGCCGGAGTTGTGTCTGTGTCTGTCTTTTGTGTGTGTCTTGTTCTCTGTGTCATTTCGTCTGCAACACAAAAAGCTTTGTTTTGTTTAAAAAATAACCTACACAGTGGGAGAACATATTTTCAAATAAAGAAATCTAACAAGTGTTTAGTATCCAGAATAAAATTGACTCTTCCAACTCAATAATAAAAACATAAGTAACAATTATAATGTTCATATGAATGGACCTTTCTCCATAAAGATGTGCATATGCTCAATATGCAATAAAAAGATTTCCGTCACTAGCTATCAAATGCAAATCAAAACCACAATATGTTACTACTTCACAAACCGAAAGATGGATGAAATTTAAAAATACACCTAATAAGTGTTAGTGAGAATGTGGAGAAATTAGAATTTTCATACTGTGTTGAAGGTAAAATCTCAAATGAAAGACTTCTTGTAGAAAACGTTTGGACATTTCCTTAAAAGTTTAAACATACATGTACTATCTGATCCCACAGTCTATTGCTATCTATGTACCTAAGGGAAGTTAAAACATGTGGTCACATAAAAAGTTGTACATGAATGTTCATTGTGACATTATTTGTTTATATTAATCCCAAAGTGGAAACAACCCAAATGTCCATCGATTGAAGAATGGAATAATAAAAACTGGTATATTCATACAATGTTATTTTATTCAGCAACAGAAAGAGATGGTATACTGATAAGTAGCACAACAAGATGAACTTTGAAAACATTATGATGAATGAAAGAAGGCAGTCATATTAGGACACATATTGAATCATTCCATTTATATGAAATGTCAAAATATGCCGTCTATGCGGATAGAAAGTAGATGAGTCGTTGCCAAGGGTCAGTATGTTGCAAACATTAAGGAATGACTTCTGATAAATATGGGTTTTCTTTTTGATCAATAAAATTATATAAAAAAAACTAGATTGTGGAGATAGTTGTACAACAATGTGAATATACTAAATTCATGAATTGTACAGTTTGATGAATTTTATGCTATATGAGGAAGGCATAGGCTTTTAAGATAAAAATAACTATATTAGCACAGGTATATATCTGACCTTTCTGTCTTTATAGATGTATTTGTCTTCTTTTGTGACATTATTAAACGTTCTGATTATTATTGTTTAATCATACATCTAAAAATGAAATAATGTAAATTGTGCAATTATCTTCTTTTCAATATAGCATTAACTTTTCTAAACCTTTTTATTTGTATGTAAAATTTAGACTCATTTTGTAAATTTGTACAAAAAACTCTTGCTGGGATTTTGATTCACAATGACTTACATATAGAAAAACTAGAGTAAAATTAACAATATTGAATCTTGGAATTCATAAAAATAAGTAATATCTTCACAAATATATATACTTATTTTCTTTCAGAAATATTTTGCATATTTCACTTTGGGTTCTTATTCATATTTGTTTTATGTATTCCTAGGTATAGTGATTTTTGATGTTATTGTATATAGTCATACAATTTTCAAATATTTTTATATTGTTTTCAGTTTTTACTACTATAAAAATACAATAGAAATTTCTATATTAACTTTATCTCCACTAACTTTGATAAACTAATTGATTTCCTCTAGTAGCTCTTTGTACATTTCTTAGACTTCTCTATGTAATCATTCATATCATTTGCAAACAAAGACCTCTTCATTAGTCATCTTTTAAAAAAATTTTTTTTTAATGTTTTATTTCTAGGAGAGAGAGAGAGAGACAGCGTGAGCAGGGGAGGGTCAGAGAGAGAGGGAGTTACAGACTCTGAAACAGGCTCCAGGCTCTGAGCTGGCAGTCAGCACAGAGCCCGACGCGGGGCTCGAACCCACGAACCGTGAGATCACGACCTAAGTGAAAGTCGGATGCTTAACCGACTAAGCCACCCAGGCGCCCCTCATTAGTCATCTTTGAGCCTTTTATAATTTTCTTTTCTCCTTTGGTTGTCTAGGATTTCCAATAAAATGTTGAGTAAAAGTGGTGACAGCAGTTATCCTTGCCTTTTTCGGAGCTTAAAAAATACTTAATTTTCATCATTATGTATGACATTAAGAAGAGGATTTTACTAGATGCCTTAAAACAAGAAAGTTTCCTTCTACGTTTGCTGAGATTTTATTATTAGTTTGTAGTTCTTTAATGTTGTTTCCATCTTTTGAGGTAATTACATTATTATTCTACTTTATTCTGTGATTGTGGTTAATTATATTAATGTGGTCATTCCTCAGAAACAGGATGGACCTGTACCTAACATTCAGTTTAGATGTTCATGCCACACCACATCAACAGGGCATGAAAAGATTTATTATTCATATAATGAGGTTTTCTGGAAAGAGTAAGCTGGCTCTTAATCAGGTATGAAAATTGTTTAAGAGTGCAATGAGACTAGCTTGGGATTTTTATGGTCTTTAGGTGATTTTTTAAGAATTTTTAGTTTATTTTTGAGAGAGAGAGAACATGATTGGGGAAGAGCAGAGAAAGAGGGAGACACAGAATCTGAAGCAGGCTCCAGGCTCTAAGCTGTCAGCACAGAGCCCGATGCGGGGCTTGAACCCATGAACTGTGAGATCATGACCTGAACCGAAGTCAGACGCTTAACTGACTGAGCCACCCAGGTGCCCCGGTCTTTAGGTGTTATAATTGGTTGAGGGTTACCGTGTGTGGTATATACTTCTTATCAGCACCAATAAAGTGAGCATCCAGGTATTCTAATTTGCTTTCCCAGATGCGGGGAAGATGGGGAAGACAAAGTGGTTCTTTAAAAGCTGTGAGGAGGTGAACATTAGAAAAATTTAATCAGACTTAAAAAAATAACTTTATATATTAAGAGAGAGAGAGAAACCCAAGGAGGCTCCATGCTGTCAGTGTGGAACCCAGTGCAGAGGCGATTCCATAAACCATGAGATAATGACCTGAGCTGAAATCAAGAGTTGGATGCTTAACCAAATGAGACACTCAGGAGCCCCTGGAATCAGACTTTTTATTATAATCTACTCTGCTGTTTGATGACTGAAATGTACCACCTTGCAGTACGTTGATTTATAACTTGTTCAAAAAGTCATTATGTTATTTTATGAAGGCTGAGACCTGAGGATGTTAGTGAGGTGATAGTTCTATTAAATGCCTTATTCTAGAGACTAACATTTTGTATTCTCTGAAGCGAAAAGAGTGCCTTGGTCACTATCAATTATTTCTAGAATTACAAAGCAAAAAGAAGTGTATGGGTGAAGCCTGTTTTGTGGCATTAGTAGTTACGGAAACATATATATGAATTTGATTTATCTTTTGTGTATCTGTGATGTGAAAGATTCTTTACACCCAAAATGGACTCAAACTCCTTACTAAATGTAAGTTTTGATTTCAAGTGTTAAATCAACCATGTTTTCCTGGAATAAATGCAATTGCTCATGATGTGTTATCTTTTACATATGTTGTTAGAATTTATTGGCTAACATTTTTGTTAGTGTTGTTTTGTATCTATGTTCATGGGAAATATTTGTGCTTTTAAGTACTTTCTATTTTTAAAAACAATATTCTTCTCAGGTTTTATTATAAGATTTATAATGGAATCACAAAATGAATTGGAGTGATAGTTCTCATTTTCTGAAAGTGTAAAATTGATATTGATTCTTCCGTTAATGTTTCATAGAATTCATCAGTAAAGCCATCTGGGCCAGAAGGTTATTGGGGAGAAGACATTAAGTTGCATATTTAAATTCTATAACAAATATAAAACTATTCACATTTTCCATTTTTACTTTTGTCCATATTAACAAACTATGTTTCAAGGATTCCATATTACATTTACATTGTTGAATACATTGGCCTAACCCATGCTTTTATTATATTTTCAATATCTGAAAAAATTTGTAGAGATGTTCATCTTTACTTCCTCCTACTGATAGTTTGCTTTGTTTCTTTTTTGCCAGTCTTACTAGGTATATATCGATTTTATTAGCCATTTTAAAAATGAAAATTAGGCTTTGTCATTTTTATTTTTTCTAAATTTTCTTTTTATCTCTACTTTTTATTATTTATTATCTTCTGCTTTGGAAGCTTAAATTATGGGTTTTAAAACTTTCTTTGTACCTAATATGAACATTCAAATTATAATTATCCCTTAATTAAATTTCTAAAATGTTGATTTTTTTTAAGATATCCTTTTTGATATCTCTTTCAATTGGGGGATATTTCAAAAATGTTTTTAAATTCCAAATACTTAAAACTTTTTGAATAGCATACTTTTTTATGTTTATTTATTTTTGAGAGAGATAGAGTGTGAATGAGGGAGGGGCAGAGAGAGAGGGAGACACAGAATCTGAGGCAGGTTCCAGGCTCTGAGCTGTCAGCACAGAGCCTGACGTGGGGCTCGAACTCATGAACTGAGATCATGACCTGAGTAGAAGTTGGATTCTTAACTGACTGAGTCAGTCAGGCACCCTTGAATAGCATACTTTTGTTGACCTTTGAGTCCATTTTGTGTGTTCCAAATACATATGCTGTTTGGTATCTATGTTCACATGTGATATTTGCGATGTTAAGTATTTCTTATTTAAAAATAATATTCTTGTCAGGTTCTGATATAAGATTTATTGTGGCATCATAAAATTAGTTGGGATGGTATCTCTCCTTTTCTGAAAAATGCATATATTTGATATTGTATCAATTGTATTGCATGATTTTATTCTTTTCAAATTCAGTGTGTTTTGCTTTATTGACCAGTAGCATAATATATATCATGCATGTGCACTTGAAAGAAAGAATTTTCTGCACTTACTTCATGTATATTTAAAAGTTTCATGTGAACTTGAAAACCATGCATTTTCTGCATTTGTTCCATGGTGTGTTGTATCAACATCAAGGGTGACTGAAACTTATATTCTTATGAATTCAGCATAAACTAAATTATTTGTAAAAACAGTTTAGATACTGTAAACCATTCTTTCCATGATGGGATGGTGGAAACACTCCAGAAATCTAAGTTACCAGATTTCAAATAGATTAGTCTTGCAGTAAGAGTCTTAGGCCTGCTATGTTACTTTATTTCTGCACAAAAGTTATACACTTATTTGTGCCTTTATATTTAGAATCAATTTGTTGTAGCCACGTGCAGTTGAGTCTTATTTTTATCTAATATGTCAATCTTAACTTTCTATATGCGTTTTTTCATCCATGCATTATAATATGGATATCATTGTTTTCTCTATTTTTCATCTTTGTTCCCTTGTTTTTTTTCAAGTTGGTCAAGTCATTCTCTCTCTCTCTCTCAAACTTTCTTTCACTCCCCTCTGTCATATTTTATTTTATTTCCTTTGTCCGCTATTTTGCTATTTGCTTTTATGTTATTTTTAATGGTTGCCCTAAGGATTACAATATGCAACCTTATCACAGAATACTTTACATAATATTATAACAATTTACCTCGGTAAGAAACTAAAATAAGGTAATTATTTTGCCCTTTCAACCTTTTGGATATGTAGTTTGTCTCAAACACTAAATTTTCCTTTTAACAACTAAGAAATAAAAGTAGACTTTTATTTTTCTTTTACATATTTGACATTTTTAGTGATCTTCTTATAGAATCTTCTTGTAGATTCAAATATCTTCCAAGTATCACTTCCTTTTATTAATTTATTTTTTGTAATCTCTATGGCCAATGTGAGTCTCAAAGTCATAATCCTGAAATCAAGAGTGTCACGCTCTACTGACTGAGTCAACCAATCACCCACCTTTCATTGTTTTAAAGGTTTTTTAATGTTTATTTATTTTTTGGAGAGGTACAGACAGACTGTGAGCTGGCAGGGGCAAAAAGAGACGGAGACACAGAATCTGATGCAGGCTCCAGGCTCTGAGCTATAAGCACAGACCCTGACACAGGGCTTGAACCCACCAACCAGGAGATTATGACCTATGCTGAAGTCAGATGCTTAACCGACTGAGCCACGCAGGCACCCGGTTTTTTGTTTATATTTTAATTCAAATTAGTTAACATAGAGTGTTATATTTGCTTCAGGTGTAAAATATAGTGATTAAACAATTCTGTGCATCATTTGGTTTTCTCCATAACAACAGACTTAATCATAGAGAACAAACTGATGGTTAACAGAGAGGAGGAGAGGGGGAATGGGTTAGATAGTTGGTGGGGATTAATAAGTTCGCTTCCCTTTAATATAAGGAATTATCTTTAGTAAATTTTGTAATGCAGCTTTGCTGGCTTTTTGTTCATCTGAAAATTTTTTGCTTTAATTTTTGAAGGATGTTGTTGCTGGATATTGAATATTTAGGCTGGCTTTTCTATCTTATAACTTTTAAAATGGAATTTTATTCTCTTCTAGTTTTTATTGATTATTATAAAAAATAGTAACCATACTTAACATTATTCCTCTGAGTTGATTCTCTTTTTCTGACTTAAATTTTTTTTATGTTTATCTTGGTTTTTAGCGGTTTGACTATAAATGAATCTATGTGTGGTTTATTTTTTAAAGAATTTTTCTATCCTCATTGAATATAATTGACATATAATATTATATAAGATTAAGGTCTAAGATGTGTTGACATGCTATGCTTACATATTGTTATATGATTGCTACTATAGAGTTAGATACCACCTATATCACATCACATAATTTCTGTTGCATTTTAGTGGTGAGAACATTTAAGATTTACTATCTTAGCAACTCTAAAGTATTTACTACAGTATTATTAACAATAATCACCATGCTATAAAATAGATCCCCGGGACTTATTTGTCATATAACTGGAAGTTTGTACCCTTTGACCAAAATCTCTTCATTTCCCCAGCCTCAGCCCCTGGTAACCACCTTTCTACTCTCTGTTTCCATGAGTTCAAATTTCTTAAATCCCACATATAAGCATAATACAGTATTCATCTTTCTTTGTCTGACTTATTTCACTTAACATAATGTCCTCATCCTCATGTCGTTACAAATGACAGGAATTTCTTCTTTCTTTTGCCTATATATATATACATGTGTGTGTATATATATATATATATATATATATATATATATATATATAATCTTCTTTATCTAGTAATCCACTGATAGACACACATTGTTTTTGTATCTTGGTTTTTGTAAATAATGTTGCCATAAAATTGGGAATGCAATTATCTCTTCCAGATTCTGTTTTCACTTTCTTTCAATATATACCCCGAAGTGAGTTTGCTGAATCATATAGTAGTTCTACTTTCAACTTTGTGAGAAATATCAATAATGTTATTTGCAGTAGATTTACAATTTTATATTACCCACCATCAGAGCACACAGGTTCCGTTTTTTTTTTCCCACATCATCACCAACACTTGTTATCTCTTACTATTTTGATGATAGATATTTTAAACAATGTGAGTCAATATCTCATTAAGGTTTTGATTTGCAGTTATCTGATGGTTAGTGAGGTTGAGTACCTTTACATATACCTGTTCGACATTTGCATTTTCTTGGGACAAAATGTCTATTTAGTTCCTTTTCCATTTTTTTTTGAGAGCAATACAGAGAGGGCAAGTGGGGGAGGGTGCAGTGGGAGAAAGAGAGAGGATCTCAAGAGCAGGCTCCTTGTCCAGCACAGAGACCGAGGAGGGGCTCCATCTTCCTCCTGTGAGAGCATGACCTGAGCTGAAATCAAGAGTTGGCTCCTTAATCAAGCCACCCAGTTGCCCCCATTCTCATTTTTTTAAATTAGATTGTTTGTTTTTTTTCTATTGAGTTTCTATGAGTATTTGAAATATATTTGAAATATATATTAATCCCTGATGATATATGTAATTTGCAAACATTTTCTCCAATTCTATAGTTTACATTTTAATTTTGTTTGACTGTTTCTTTTGTTGTGAAAATCAAAGGATTTTAATTTGATGTAGCAATACTAATTGTTTTCTTTTGTTGCTTGTGATTTTGGTATCATATTAAAAATACCGTTGCCAAGACCAATGTCAAGGATCTGTCAACTCCTTTTGTCTTCTTCTAGGATTTATTGGTTTCAGGTTTTATGTTTAAATCTTTAGTTCATTTTGAGTTCATTTTTATGAGTAAAGTAAGATAAGTGTCAAATTTCATTATTCTGCATGTGTTTATTCAATTTTTGAACACTTTTATTGAAAAGAGTATACTTTTCCCAATTACTGTTCTTGGTTCTCTTGTCAAAAGTTAGTTGACCATGATTGTGTGGTAGTATTTCTCAGCTCTTCTTTCTGTTCCACTGATCTGTCTGTTTCTAATGTCATTACAATGTGTTTCAGTTATTACAGATTTGTAATATATCTTGAAATCAAAATATGTAATGTTCTAAGCTCTGTTCTTTCTCAATATTGCTTCGACTATTCAGAGTCTTTTTTGGTTCTTTATAAATTTTAAGATTGTCTTTCTAGGAGGGAAGCTTGGGAAGATGGTAGAGTAGGAGGACCTTAAGTTTATCCTGCCAAGTGTTTACAAATAGATATCACTCATATCTGAGTAAATAAACTGAAAAATGATCTGAATACTTGAAGAAAAAAACCCCACAACTAAAATATAGAGAAGAAGTTGTATTTGAGAGGTTAGGAAGGTCAGAAACAGTGTTGTGGAACTGCCTACAGGAAGGAAGGAGGTATGTACACAGAGGGGGATAACACCAGAGAGCCCTCATGGGTAAGATGAATCCCCGTGATGTATGGCTTTGGAAACCAGAAAGGCTGAATATTCTGACTGTATAACCAGCAGGATATAGATCTTAGAGCTTTAAAAGTCAGGTGACTCAGCTCTGAGTGACAGTGGTATTTGCCCTTAAAGAGACAATAGCCCCTGGAGAGGCAATATAGAAGCAACCGTTTACAGAATTCCTGAGAAAATGGAAGGAGGAACTGTTTATTCTGATTTTTGAGCATATTAGGGTCTTCTCTAGGACTAAAGAAGTTGGCAGACACTATTTTTATCTTCTGATTCATAAAAAACAGGGCCACCTGTAGGAGGCAACACTTCACAGACACAGGCTACATTACCTGCTACCTGTATGCCTTGCCCAGTTCTCCTGAGGAAGTGTCCATGCCAAGCCTACTGGCTTTGGTACTGTACTCAGTGAAAATGTGGCTAATGCTGCACACACAGGCACCATGAATCTGGCAGCCGAAGCCTCCTCCATATGCCACATCTGTGGCTGTCGTCGCCGTGTTCACTATGCTTCAGGGATCCAGCGTTGGAGTACTGGTCAACACAAATTTTTCTAACACAACTATCCCACTACTGAGCTCTCCTATGATCACACTGTCTCAGAGCCAGTCTGTCTTGGTCTCATTAATACCACGGATAATAAGCATAGCCCACAAGGGGAAGTGAGATAGTGTAGACATCTGGACTGAAAGAAAAAGGTACTCAGACACAAAAACAGGACACAAGCATCATACATAGAAGACTCTCCTGAAGTATCAGGTTCTGATGAACAGAAGATACTGCACTGCAAGGCACTACAAGATCTCTTCTTCATAAAGCCACTACTTTCAAGAGAAAAAGATGTACTTGACTTTTCCCAACACAGAGAAACAGACACAGAGAGGTAGATAGAATGAGGAGACAGGAGAATGCGTCCCACATGAAAGAACAAGACAAAAGTCACAAGATATCTAAGTGAAACAGGAATAAGTAATATGCATGCTAGAGAGTTTAAAGTAATGATCATAAAGATACTTGACTTCAGAAAAGGATGAGGGACATCAGTGATATAGAATAAAATATCAGACATAAAAAGAGCTACAAAATACTATATCGTATGTGAAGAACTAAATAAATGAAATTAAAAACAAAATCGATGGAATAAATAGTAGGTTATAGGAAGAGAGGAACATATCAGTGACCTGGAGGCTAGAGTAATGGAAAGCAATCAAGCTGAACAAGTAAGAGTCAAACAAATACTACATAATGAGATTAGACTTAGAGAACTTAGTGCCTCCAGGAAGCATAATAAAATTCACATTATAGGGATTCCAGAAGGAGAAAGATAGGAAAGGGGCATAAAATGTATTTAAAGAAATAATGGCTGAAAAATTTTCCAAACCTGGGAAGGGAAACAGAGATCTAGATTCAGGAGATACAGAGATACCCAAAATATCCAGGTAAAGCAGGTACACACCAACACACATACTAATTAAAACGCCAAAAAAGTGATAAAGAATTTTAAAGGTTGCAAGAGGAAAGAGATAGTTACATAAAAAGGAAGCCCCATAAAGGTTTTAGCTGAATTTTTAGTAAAAATTTTGCAGATAAGGGTCACCTTGGTGGCTCAGCTGGGTGTCCAGCTTTGATTCAGGTCATGATCTCGCAGACTGTAAGTTTGATCTCCATTTCAGTCTCTGTGCTGACACTCAGAGCCTGGAGCCTGTTTCAGATTCTGTGTCTCCCTTTCTCTCTGCCCCTCTGCCACTCATGCTCTCTCTCTCTCTCTCAAAAATAAATAAGTATTAAAAAATTACAGGCAAGAAAGGGGTGGAATGATATTTTTAAAGTGCTGAAAGGAAAATATCTGCAGCCAAAAATATTCTATCCAGCAAGGATATCATTCAGAATAGAAGGAGATGTCTAGGGCCATACCACCCTGAACGCTCCCTATCTCATCTGATCTCAGAATAGAAGGAGAAATAAGGGTGGCCTAGACAAAGAATTGAAAACAAAATTGATAATAAAAGTATAAAAAAAGACAAAGTACACAAGAAAAAAATTAAGTATACTTGCAAAAATTGGTCAATAGAAGCAAAAAATTAAAGTATGTAAAATATGTTACCAGATATCTAAAATGTAGTGGGGAGAGGAGTAATAATGAGTTTAAAAATAAGTGACCACCACTTAATATAGAATACCATATGCACAGATGTTATATATAAACCTAATGGTAATCACAAATCAAAAAATGGCAATAGATATGCAACACATAAAGAGTAACCAATCCAAGTATATAACTAAAGAAAACCAGCAAGCCATGGAAGAAAGAAAAAGAAGAAACAGAGAAAAATTATGAAAATCACGAAACAAGTAACAAAATGATGATGAATACACATTTATCAATAATTACTTTGACTGTAAATGGATTAAATGCTCCTATCAAGAGAGGTATGATGACAGAGTGGGAAAAAAGAGACCCATATGTATACTGCATAGGAGATACACATTTCAGACCTAACGACACCTGAAAATAGAAAGTTAGACATGATGGAGAAACACTTATCATGCAAATGGATGTCAAAAGAAAGTTGGGAGGGCACTTATGGGGATGAGCACTGGGTGTTGTATGGAAACCAACCTGAAAATAAAGTATTAAAAAAAAAAAGGAAACAAAGTTGGAGTAGCAATATTTCGATCAGAACACTAGACTTTAATTCAAATATTGTAAAAAGAATCTCCACACTGCTATTGAGAGGGGCTGCACCATTTTACATTCCCACCAACAGTGTAGGAGGGTGCCCGTTTCTCCACATCCTAGCCAGCAACTCGCGTACTCTGATTTGCTCATTTTAGCCACTCTGACTGGCGTGAGGTGGTATCTCAGTGTGGTTTTGATTTGTATTTCCCTGATGAGGAGTGATGCTGATCATCTTTTCATGTGTCTGTTGGCCATCTGGATGTCCTCTTTGGAGAAGTGTCTGTTCATATCTTCTGCCCATTTCTTCACTGGGTTGTTTGTGTTTCGGGTGTGGAGTTTGGGGAGTTCCTTATAGATTTTGGATAATAACCCTTTATCTGATATGTCATTTGCAACTACCTTTTCCCATTCTGTTGGTTGCCTATTAGTTTTGTGGGTTGTTTCCTTTGCCGTGCAGAAGCTTATAAGATTGATAATGTCCCAACAGTTCATTTTTGCTCTTGATTCCCTTGCCACTGGGAATATGTCAAGTAACAAATTGCTGTGGTTGAGGTCAAAAAGTTTGTGTCCTGCTTTCTCCTCTAGGGTTTTGATGATTTCCTGTCTCACATTCAGGTCCTTTGTCCATTTTGAGTTCATTTTTGTGTATGGTGTGAGAAAATGATCTAGTTTCATTCTTCTGCATGTTGCTGTCCAGTTTTCCCAGCATCATCTATTAAAGGGGCTGTCTTTTTTCCATTGGATATTCTTTCCTGCTTTGTCAAAGATTAGTTGGCTGTACATTTTTGGGTCCAATTCTGAGTTCTCAATTCTACTCCACTGGTCTATGTGTCTGTTTTTGTGCCAATACCATACTGTCTAGATGATGACAGCTTTGTAGTAGAGGCTAAAGTCTGCGATGGTGATGCCTCCTGTTTTGGTTTTTTTCTTCAATATTACTTTGGCTATTTGGGATATTTTGTGGTTCCATAGTAATTTTAGGATACTTTGTTCTAGTTTTGAGAAGAATGCTCGTGAAATTTTGATTGGGATTGCATTGAATGTGTGGAGATTCCTTAAAAAATTAAAAGTAGAACTCCCCTATGACCCAGCAATAGCACTGCATTTACCCAAGGGATACAGGAATGCTGATGCATAGGGGCACACGTACCCCAATGTTCATTGCAGCACTCTCAACAATAGCCAAAATATGGAAAGAGCCTAAGTGTCCATCAACAGACGAATGGATCAAGAAGATGTGGGTTATCTATACAATGGAATACTACGTGGCAATGAAAAAGAACGTATTCTGGCTACGTGTAGCAACATGGATGGACCTTGAGGGTGTTATGCTGAATGAAATAAGTCAAGCAGAGAAGGACAGATAGCATATGTTTGCACGTATAAGAGGATTAGGAGGAACTTAACGGAGGACCATGGGGGAGAAGAAGGGGAACTTAGTGGGGGAGAGCGAGGGAGGCAAACCATAAGAGACTCTTGAATGCTGAGAACAAACTGAGGGCTGATGGGGGTTGAGCGGGAGGGGAAGGAGGGTGATGGGCATGGAGGAGGGCACTTGTGGGGATGAGCACTGGGTGTTTTTGGAATCCAACTTGACAATAAACTGTTTATAAAAAAAAAACATTGGAAAGGCAATATCTTAAAAGCAATAAAATAGGGGCGCCTGAGTGGCTTAGTCTGTTAAGCGTCCGACTTTTGCTTAGGTCATGATCTCGCAGTTCGTGGGTTCGAGCCCCGCGTCGGGCTCTGTGCTGACTGCCAGCTCAGAGCCTGGAGCCTGTTTCAGTCTGTGTCTTCCACTCTCTCTGACCCTCCCCTGCTCACTCTGTCTCTCTTTCTCTCTCCCAGAAATAAATAAAAAAAGCATTAAATAAAAGCAATAAAATAAATTGCAATTAAAAGAAGAATCTTACTGGATTATTAATGAAAAAGAAATAAGAATCATTATTCCCCTTATTTTTTATTTCCATTTCCTGGTTTTATTTTCATGTCCTTTCCTCTTCTATTTAAAAAAATAAAAATAAAAAAAACAGAAAAAATGAAAAGTTGCATGATATGATTTCAATCTTTTTCTTTCCCATTTATTGAGGCTTGGTTTATTTCCTAATATGTGATCTATTCAAGAGAATGTACCATCTGCAGTTAGAACAAATGTGAATTCTGCTGTTTTAGAATGGAATGTTCTGAATATATCTGTTAAATCCATCTGGTCCAGTGTGTCATTCAAAGTCACTATTTCTTTGTTAGTTTCCTTTTGAAGGATCTGTCCATTGGTGTAAGTAGGATGTTAAGGTCTCTACTATTAATGTGTCACTATCAATTAGTTCCGCTGTTTGTTTTTAACTGTTTTATATATTTGGGGCTCCATGTTGGGTGCACAAATACTTAACAACTGCTATATTTTCTGGTTGGATTATCTTATTATATAATGTCGTTTTTGTCTCTTTTTAAAATCTTTTTTTAAATAGTTTATTGTCAAGTTGGTTTCCATGTAACACCCAGTGTCATGCAACTTTTTAGACCACAACGTTAAGAAACTAAAAATCAAACACACAAAAAATGCTGGAAATACACAAATACCTGGAGATTAAATAACATGCTACTAAATATTGAATGGGTCAACCAGGGAACCAAAGAGGAAATAGAAATAATCCATGCAGACAAATGAAAATGTAAACACAATGGTCCAAAAACTCTGGGATACGATAAATGCAGTTCTAAGAGGGAAGATTATAGCAATACAAGCCTACAACAAGAGACAAGAAAAATCTTAAATAAATAACTTAACCTCACAATTAAAGGAGCTAGAAAGAGAACATAACTCCAAACCAGTAGAAAGAAGGAAATACTAAAGATTAGAGCAGAAATAAATGATATTGAAACTAGAAAATAATAGAACAGATAAATGAAATCAGTGGCTGCCTCTTTGAAAAGGCCAATAAAATTGATAAACCTCTAGCCAGACTCATCAAAAAAGGGGGAGGAGGGGAGGTTTCAAACTAAGAAAATCACCAATGAAAAAAGTGAAATAACAAAGTACACCACAGAAATAGAATTTTAAGAGAATATTATGGAAAACTATATGCCAACAAATTAGAAAACCGAGAATTGGAAAATTATCCATAAAGATATAACCATCCAAAACTGTAGAAGGAAGAAAGAAAACATTTGAAGAGATCAATTACTAGTAAGGAGATTGAATCTCTAATAGTAAAAACTCCCAACAAACACAAGTCCAGGTCCAGAAGTCTTCACAGATGAAATCTACCAAGCTCTTGGAGAAGAGTTAATACATATTCTTCTCAAATTATTCCAAAAAATAGAAGAAGAAAGAAAATTTGTAAATTCATTCTGTAAGGCAAAATCACCATGACACTAAAACCAGATAAAGATGCCACCAAAAAAAAGTGTACTTTTTTTTCTTTTGGTCCATATATCCAATAAACACATATGCAAAAATTCTCAACTAAATAATACCGAATCAAATCCAAGAACATATTTTAAAAAATCAATTATCACAACAAAGTAGGATTTATTCCTGGGATGCAAATATTAAATATTCACAAATCAAATAACATAATATATCACATTAATAAGAGAAAGGATAAAAATCATATGATCATTTCAATAGATGCATAAAAAATATTTGACAAATTATAAAGTCCATCCATTATAAAATATCCTTCAACAAAGTAGGTTTAGAGGGAACATACATAAACATAATAACAGTCATATTTGAAAAATTCAGAGCTGGAGCACATCCGTGGCTCCGTCAATTAAGTGTTTACCTTCAGCTCAGGTCATGATCAGATGGTTTATTAGTTCAAGCCCCATATCAGGCTCTCTGCTGATAAAACAGAACCCACTTTCGATTATCTGTCCCCCTCTCTCTTCCTCTCCTTGGCTTCTGCTCTCTTTCTCTCAATTCTCTTGCTCATTCATTCACTCACTCTCTTTGTCTCTCTGAAAAATAAATAAAACATTGGGAAAAAAACCCACACAACTATCAGTAGCTTCAATGGGGAAAAATGAGATCTCCCTCCCAAATTTCTGTAACAGGCAAGGATGTTCATTCTCTTCATTTTTATTCAACATAGTGTTAGAAACCCTTGCCAAAGCAATTATACATCAAAAAGAAATAAAAGGCATCCAAATAGGTGAGGCATCTTTTTGCAGATGATATGATACTGTATATTGAAAAGGTGAAAGATTCCACCAGAAAACTGTTAGGACCAATAAATAAATTTAGTAAAATTGACGGTTACACAATCAATGTACAGAAATCTCTTGTTCTTTTATACACTAATAATGAAGCAGGAGGAAGACAAACTAATAAAACAATAACATTTACAATTACATCAAAAAAGGCTAAGATACCTGGGAATAAACATAACCAAAGACGTGAAACAACTGTACTCTTAAAACTATAAAACGATGGAGAGGGCAAGATGGCGGAGAAGTAAGGAGCTCCGTACTTGCACTCGCGCCCATACATCACACAGAAAAGATCCGAAGACATTGGAAACCTTACAAAACCTGAGAGATTGGGAGAAAAAAGACGCAGAATCCACTGAGAGAGCCTTCTAACCGGACTCCGGCTTAGAACACCCTGCGGGCAAGCCCCCGCCCATGCGCGCCAGC